>NW_027445878.1:190000-225000 GCF_038048845.1 Mixophyes fleayi
CTTCCCCATCCAGAAAACTTTACTCTTTTCCTGGTTTACCAACGAGCCACTGGCTTCGGAATACCCACAGACCAGAGTCGTTACCTCCTCAGCTTCTGCAGAACTCGACAAAACAACAGTGACGTCGTCGGCGTAGGCCACGACCCTCAAGGGACACTCCGGACCCAAAAGCACCCCCCCTAACGAGCTGCCACCAACCCTTCTGACGAAGGGATCTATGGCAAACACATACAGAAGGGGGCTCAGGGGACAACCCTGTCTTACTCCAGAGCTGACCCCGAAGGACGGACCCACCCAACCATTCACAAGAGGAAAGCTCTCGGCCTGCTTGTAAATAGTGCGTAGCCAATTCACCACCCGGACTGGAAGACCATACCTCAGAAGCAGAGCCCAAAGGTACTCGTGATTTACCCTGTCAAAAGCCTTCGACTGATCTAATGCCAAAAGGTACCTTCCCTCTTCCCCAGCACGGCACCGCTCGAAAGCCTCCCGCACCGCCAGGACAGCACTGAAAGTGTTTCGACCCTTCACAGTACAATGCTGAAAGGGAGAGAGCAACCGACCGGAAACCTGCATCACTCTACAGAACAGCACCTTCGCCAGAATCTTTCTGTCGGTGTTGAGAAGAGCTATGGGGCGCCAGTTCTCAACACACGACTGATCCTTCCCCTTGGACAACAAGATAAGGGCAGAGACCCTCATGGAGGGAGGTAGTAAACCTCTGCCCAGGCTCTCATTAAAGACCTCCACAAGGCGCGGAGCCAGGATGTCCCCAAAGGTCTTATAAAATTCGGAGGTTAGACCATCCGGGCCTGGGGCTTTCTTGGCAGATAGCCCATCAATTGCCATCCTGACTTCGTCCACCGTTATCTCATCCCCCAAAGACTCAAGCGAGCCACTAAAATCCTCAAGGCCAGGGGTTTCCCTTAAAAACTGGTCCCTCCTTTCTTTGTCAAGTGGCTTCTCGGACAAGAGATCGGAGTAGAAAGACCGCACAACGCCAAGAATGCCCTCCTTCTCCTCCCTCAGGACACCCCCGGCGTCGCGCAAGCCTCTCACCTCCTTAGCATCTACCGAGTTCCTACAACTCTGAAAAGGGTCGGGCGAATGGTACTTCCCATAATCCCTCTCCAGAATCAAGGAAGCATACCGGTCATACTGTATCTCCCTCATCCGAGCCTTCACCCGGGAGATCTCCCCATTGTCTCCCTGTCCAGAGATCAGGAATCCAAGTTTTCTCCTCAGTGCCACGTAGGTGTTCTCTTTTAAACAATTGCTCCTGGCTACGAGGCCCTGAAAAAAGTTCCGGGTCCTCTTTTTCAGTATCTCCCACCATTCAGACCTACCCCAACCCGCCTCCAAAAGCGTTTCCTGGGTTTCAAAAAAGTCCCTAAAAGACTGTCTTATCACCTCCTCTTCTAGGAGCCTAGAGTTCAGGCGCCACAGACCCCTACCCTTCCGAAGGGACTCCGAAGCATTCAAGGACATAGATAGGTAAACGTGATCGGAAAACTCTACCGGCCTCAGCTCAGGAGCCGAGGTTTTCGAGCTTTCCTTAACAAAAACCCTATCTATCCTAGACCTACAACTACCTCTAAAGTAAGTGAAACCCGTGTGGTCCGGAGAATGGCGAACGTGAACATCCACCAGACCAGCCTGTCTAACCATGCTATTTAAAAAAATGGAGTCATAGCCCAACGTGGTCTTTGAACCTCCCCTGTCTTTTGTCCTAGTGATGGTGTTGAAATCACCGCCAAAGACTATCTGTCGGGCCGAAAAAAGGTATGGCTTTATCGCCCTGAAGAGGCACTTCCTATCCCACTTTGTTTGAGGCCCATAAATGTTAATCAGCCTCAGGTCGTGCCCCCTCAGATTGACATCTAATATCATGCACCTACCTACCTCAAGCTCAATAACTCGCTGGATGGTTATCATGCCGGTAAAAAGCACCGCCAACCCACCGTACGCCTCGGCCGCAAGAGACCAGTAGGAGGGCCCCCGCCTCCACTCTCTTTTTGCCTTATGCAGGTCAGCGAGCTGACCCAGTCTGGTCTCCTGCAAAAATAAAAAGTCAACCTCAACCGTGTTGAAAAAATCAAAGGCCATATAACGAGCACGCTCGGAAAGGATAGATGCCACATTAATGGTGGCAAATCTAATGGGCTGGGAAGCCATCCTTCAGAGTTATAGATAGTAGTAACAACTCACTTCTTCTTTATTTTCCTCGCTGAGTCTTCATCGGAGGAACCAAACCGTTTGTAACTCAACCCTGCTTGTGGAGAGTCACCCTCTACTGGGACTACCTCCTCTTCTATCTCTAGAGGGATAGCGCCCAACTTTGTTGCCCCCCTTGCGGACCCACCGGGATCGCCTACCCCCTGCAGCCCTCCCCCCTCCCGGCCACCCTGAACACCAGATGAGTCAGCAAGCCCTCTCTGAGGGCCCGAGGAGTTATCAATACTTGCAGAACCAGCAGGACAGAAAGGAGGGTTCTGGTCCTGAGGGCCAGGGACTATATTCCCTCCCCCAGATTGTTTCTCCCCCACTATGGACACCCGACCTTTGTCGGGAGGATCTGCCTCTGCAAGACTATTTGCGGGGTGGGCCTGTACCTTTGAAGTGACCAGATCTTCCCCCAAGGGGGCCCCCAACTGAGCTATCACTTCGTCCTTCAAGAAGGACCGGGCTGTTTTTTTGGTACTAACAGATGTTTTCCTAACCTTCGCCACCTCACCCAAAGATATATCTCTTGATCTCCTTGACTTCTGCTTCCGCCTTACCACCTGGGCCAAGTTCCCCCCTGCATCCCTTATAATTTCACCTTCCTCCATGCTCTCCTCACTGCTAGAAAATTGAAATCTATTGGATAGTATTATATCATCTTTGACTGCATGCTTTTTCTTACCCTTGCTTTTCTTGGGCCTTGACCACTCAACAGATTCAACTACAGTGCTCTTAACTGCCTCTACGGCTACGGGGGGGAGGGGGGGGAGGGGAGGGGGGCCGTGAAGGGGTAGGGTCCACCGTAGGTTCTCTCTCTACATCCCTACGTTCCCCACTCTCCGCTACCACTACTGCACCTACCAACTCCTCGTCTGTGTATCCGGCATTGTGGGCCGCGTGGGGACACCTGCTGAAGGGGTGGCCTACCACACCGCACAAATTACATCTAATTTGGCTGCATGATCTTGTTTCATGCCCAGTGCCTCCACAGTGCCCACACTTTTGCTGAGGGCAATTTGCGCTGAGGTGGCGGAAGTCCCCACACTTGTGGCACATCCTCGGCTGACCTGGGTAAACGCACTGTATCCTGTCGCGGCCGATGAAGGCCGCCGAGGGTAAGTGCACCAGGCCAGCCTCCGTGCTTCTAAGGTCTACCGTGGTGGACCACCCGCCACCCCAGACGCCGTAGCTAGGGTCCGGTACCTTGGTCAGGGGAGATGTCATTTTTGCATACCTGCCCACCCAGAACCCGAGGTCCGCCGGAGGGATAGATTCGTTTCTCACCAGAATGGTAATTCTTACTTTTTCCTGCCGGGTTATCGCTATGGCTCTGTAGTTCGTCCACGGATCTCTCGACCTGCACCCACCCCACTTGTTCCAGAAAGCTTGCAGCCCCTGGTACGACATAAAGCTTAGATCATATTCCGTCGTATTAACAGGGTGAATGCAGGCAAAGAGATCCGCCGGGACAAAGCCAAAGGAATCCAAAAAAACCCTCAAAAACTCTGACCTATTGGGGGGCTCCTTTCCCACAAATTTCAGCTGCACCACATTCCGTCTTTTGAAAGGCTGAGCTGACGTTGGCATTGGCCCCTGTGACCTGGTCGGACCGTTTGCCCCGTTGCCCGAAACCCTTGGGCCCAATACAGCCCCTGCATATGATTTCACTCCCGGTAAGGGACCCGAGTCCAACACTTGACCCCTTGCTGTCGTCTGACCTTTGTTTCCATCCCCGCTAGTACCCCTTACCTCTTGCCGGGGCCCAGACCCCACCTCCCTGGGACTGGATAACGGTTGTACGCCCTCTCCCATTATACCCGGCATTGATTTGGCTGTCCTTTCTATTAATTCCATCGCTTGTCTAGCCCTATCTGTTACACATAGTGGACCATATATTGTTTCAATAAGCTTGTTTTGGACTGTACTAGGTCCCCCCCCCCTACTCCCCCAGATGTCCCAGCCGAGACCCCTGAGTTCCGTACATGCTCAGGCTCATTTGTGGACCTCCCGACTGTCCCACCCATATTACCACTCTTTGCAGCCTGAGGATTTACCACACTTTTTCCCCTCACAGTATTCACATTTCTAGCCTCGGATGTGCAGGTTTGGACCATTGGAATTCGCTGACAGCTCAGCTGCACTACAGGGGACAGTGCTGCCGCTGTGTCACAAGTACTTCCTCCGGTACCTACATCAGGCACATCTCCAGCCGACACCGTATTACCAGTATTTACACATGTCATCACCACATTACATTTCTCTTGAGGATCTCTCACATCCTCTACCACCACGGTACACTCAGTTTTAGACATACTGACACGGACCTCAGGATTTTGCCGACAGCCCGGCAGCGCTGCAGAGGAACGCGCTGCCGCTGTGTCACAGGCTTCTGTCCCGGTCATTGAGTCAGACCTCTTATTCACATCTAACACATTGTCATTTTGCATTATGATATTTGAACAGTCACTGACAACACTTGGAGGAGCTTCTGAGCTTACCGGTCTCTGGGCATTCAGGTTCTCGCTTCCGGCTTCTCCCGAAAAAAACGCGAACGGCCGGGAGTGCACTACATTCCCCTCCTCGGGAACTTGCACCGCACACCCTTCAGGTCCGCCTTCCACTACTCCCCGGCCCTTCACGGACCCCTGCTCCCCCTCCATGGAACGGATCACACCGTAGAGGCCGCCATTGTCGCTTTCTCCCTGTGTCTCAGCCACCACATTAGGGGGTAGTAGCCCTGAGTCCTCCAGGTTAGTTGCGCTCACGATCTCCTGCAGTTTAAACAGCAAATTTTCTTTCTCTTTTAAGGCCTCTGACAAGTCCTCGATCTCCGCTGAGAAGATTGCCCTGTCACGGCTAAAAGCTCGGTTACGCTTTTTCTTTTTTTTTGCGATGAGTCTCTCCAAGCTTTCCATCTCCGTTTTTAGTTCCCTGATCCGGGCCTCGATATCCACTTCCTCCGCTTCACTATCCTCAGACTCAGGTAGGCTCACGGTTGCCGGATCTATCGGTCTATCGGGACCGACTCCTCTCCGTTCAGGCTGGCATGTATCGCCCAGTGCCTGGCTTACCACGGCCTCTCCCGATTCCGGCCTAGGCCCCGCATCAGAGTTTATCCTGACGGCCTTCTGCAATAACATCGGCTGTAAGGCCTCCAAGTTTACACAGGGTTGCATACTCCGTTTCCCTGTTAGTTTTACCCCTGAACCCAGTTGCTTCACTGGGCTCTGGTCACAGGTTTCCTTCCCTTGTTCACCCATATTAGACTTCATATGGGATATTACAGGCTTAGCAGGATTGCTTGGACCGGGTTTGGGATCCGTTTCTCCCTCTATCTTCCCTTGCTCACCCATATTAAACTTCATATGGGATATTGCAGGCTTAGCAGGTTCGCTTGGCCCGGGTTTGGGATCCGTTTCTCCTTCTATATGCAGGGTAGAACCATGTACAGTCTCTGTGGAAGTCACTCCACATTGTGGGTTCAAAACCGCTGCCAAGCTGGTACTAGGCTTAGTTGTATAGACACTTTCCATGCCTGGTGTTTTAGGCCCAAAAGCCTGGGGAGTTTCCTCCTCACCTCCCCCAGGATCCTCCATCCTTGGCTGGGATGCTCCTTAGAGCAAATCTGATACACGAGCTACTTGCACACACAACCTTCCACCACGGCTGCTGGCACCAGACTTGCCCTCCAATGGGTCCTCGTTAAAGGATTTAAAGTGTACTCATTCCAATTACAGGGCCTCGAAAGAGTCCTGTATTGTTATTTTTCGTCACTACCTCCCCGAGTCGGGAGTGGGTAATTTGCGCGCCTGCTGCCTTCCTTGGATGTGGTAGCCGTTTCTCAGGCTCCCTCTCCGGAATCGAACCCTGATTCCCCGTTACCCGTGGTCACCATGGTAGGCGCGGAAAGTACCATCGAAAGTTGATAGGGCAGACATCCGAATGTATCGTCGCCGTCACGGGGACGTGCGATCGGCCCGAGGTTATCTAGAGTCGCCAAAGCGGCCGGGAGCGCCCGGCGGGCCCGGGCCGAGGCACGGAGCACCGCCGGGGCGCCCCGGATTGGTCTTGGTCTGATAAATGCACGCATCCCGGGGGGTCAGCGCTCGTCGGCATGTATTAGCTCTAGAATTACCACAGTTATCCAAGTTATCCACTGTCTATTGGTGCTGCTGAGTTGTCACAGGTTGGACAACACTGATCTAGCCCATAGCATTTGATTAGTCTATTAGTGAAAGCTGTAGGTAACAGCTGGTATTAGGAAGTGGAATGTGATTGGTTCATGTGCTATTCCTTGTGTTTAAAAGGACAGCTCATACCTGTGCTAACAATGGCTGGATATTGACACATTTGGTAAGAGGTCTAAGGGACACAAAATCTGTTTTGAAATGTATTTTGGATTTTTGAATTAAATACACTGGGCCTGATTCATTAGGGGAAGTTAGCCACTATTTAATTTGTAACCTTTGCATTATAGCTGAACAAATATTTAATATGATGTAGCACTTACCCTTGTGTATCAAACCATTGTCCTATAGATTGTAATTTTTTTTGTGTGTTAGTAAATTTTCTGGAAATTATTTTATTTTGCACATAAGTTAAATACTGGCTGTTCTTTCAAGTAGCACATAGTCTGTGTGACACAGATATTTGAAAACTTATTTGTGCACTGAAATTTAAAGTGGATCTAGGAAAAGAGCCAGTGTTTTCTTTATGTGCAAAATAAACTAATATGCACCCCTTGCATTGTAACATGATTTTGTCCAGAAAACTCACTAAAGTGAATTATCCACCCCCCCTCCCAGTGTCAGTACATGCCCTCATGTTCTAATACTTCTCTTCCTTTGTAGAATGTTTAACTCCTGCACCTTGTTCAAACCTGCCCTGCCCCCCACCACTTTTTATTTGCACGAATGTGTTTTTTTTTTATTTTTTAATTTTCATTTTTAAATAAATAAAGATATAATGTTAAGCTAACAAATTCTGTGGCGCTTTACCATCATGTTGCTTTTTCCAGAGACCAGACCCCCCCCCCCCCCAGGTGTGTGCCTGCCCCCCTCCATCACTCTGTGCCATTCTGCCACCACCTTCATCACTACAGGGGCTATCACACTCTCATTACATTGCCACAAGCCCCCTGTGCCAGCACACACATTACTGTGCCCCCTTAAGATCACACTGCTCACTCCACTGCAGAGAGACTTTACAGGCTCAAGACTGGTGAGCGAGATTGGAAGGAGAAGTGACCCAGAGGAGAACAGACCAAGCTGTTCAAGGTGAGTCCCTGATGTTTCCTTACATCAGTACATTCTCCATGGCTGCACCTTTATTCTCCTGTGTCTGTTTCTAAAATCTCCTCTGTTATAATTTCTTGTGTCATATTCATTATACATGTCCAAACAGGGAAGGTCTTCAAGACTCTGTAGGTATACCGAGGGATGAAGACTTCCAGAAGCTGCGGAGACAGTTCCCTGTGATAGCTGATGGACGTGGGCCACAGTTAAGGGACTACAGACTCCTATCACTCAAGATCAACAGCATAAGAAAATATGGTAAATAAGAATTTATACTAAATTTTAGGTAATAATGAAATTAGTGATTCTGCTTTATAAGGTTTCACAGGAAATGTTATATGTACAGTGTCTGTGAGAAGCTAAGAAACAAAGAAACGCTCAGCTTTTCAAAGACAACTTTTATATGTAGAGCCCTGTATATAGTCACTAAGAGTGTCAGCTCCCTGGGAGAGGGTTCATGGTCAGAGGCCAAGTGAGACTGAGCTATCTGTACAGCGCTGCGGTATATAAATATATGATGTGTGCCTCTAACAGGAGAGAGATATGGGAGCTAAAAGCCACCAGGTCACATGTGACCTCCCCATTAATATTATGTCCATATGACCTTTATACACTGTGCAGGAGGAGACAGGAGATGTATATAGGAGCTGTATATATTTACTTATCACTGCAACACTTTGAAAAGTGTGTGTGTGTATATATGTGTATATATATGTGTATGTATATATATATATATATATATATATATATATATATACTTTTTTTTTTTTTTCATATATTCACATAGATGGTAATAAAAATATATATTTGACAACTGGTGATAATACATAATAAACTATTAATAATAAATGACCAACTGTTAATAAACATATTTAAAAGAAAATTCATTTAGCAAAAAATAAAATTTTAAACCAGGACAGTCCACCAAAAAACTAATCGTCTAAGTCGGCCCCTTCCCCTCCAAAAGAGGCTTTTTAACTCCATAGTCAAATAGAAGTTCCACCCCAGGACCGATGTATTGTCGCTGTGAGGTTACTGGGTTTAATTATGTTTTTATAGTCCACAGTTTGTAAGAAACTGGCTTAATGTTGTACTTGTTTCTAGAGTGATTTTTTTTTTTTTTGCCAAAAGTTGCTTTGAGGTGCAAGTGACAACTGTACGGTGCACTTATTGTGTCCACACACAACGCTATTCCTTGGAATCTTTAAAACAAAGCAGGTGCCCCATTGCTTCCTATGGGATTATCTTCATTCTTTTATCCCCTTCATCATTATATATTAAAGATCCATGAGAGTCACATAAGATTTCCCTTTCCGAACCCAAACTGGTGGCAACCAGTTTGTCTTCTTTATATTTATCTGGAAACATTGCCGGACCCTTCCATTTGTGATGAAAGACCAGATATTGTTATTTTGGTTACTCAGACACTGTGGCTTTCAGTTGGGTCCTGCGGGGGGACCCTGTCGCCAGCTGACGGACTCTGGAACAGAAAAAAAAAGCAGGGCCCTGTCGTCCGGGCTGGGGATGTTTTGTGTCCATCTCTGGTGCTTAACGTACCGAAGAATCTGATGTTCTTCTGGAAGCAGTCAAAAAAATATTTGGCCTATTTGGGGGAACAATTTAGTTTTTGAAACAAAAGAATGCAGAATTTCCTACCAATAATATCCTCCATGCACATCTTATTCTGCACCTTTCACCAGAATAAGCAGCACAGACATCAGCATCCATCCATTCTGTGCATGCTCCAGAAGTAGTCATCTAAATGTATTTTGCTGAAATATATTACAATTTCCATGACTGTCCACCTGTCAGTCAATTAGTGACAAATGTTTGTAAATTAGAAAATAAGTGTTTAGTCCATTTGCACCGGACTGAAGTTTCTGAATCTGACGTTGCCATATTCCACTTGGCTCAGCTTCTCCAACATCTTCCTCATGTTGGAATGAGCTTCCTCTACCAAAATAGTGATCTGTCTTCTTCTGGCACACTCTTTGCAGATGCACTTTACACAAATCTATCACAGAACTTGCAGTAAATTTGACATGCTAATGGCACACAAACTGAATGAGTATTTTTTTTATAATATGTATTTGTTAAATGGAACAATTTAAGTACCCCTTTGTTCGAAGCACTATGAAACAGTACTTGGGGCAGGCCGTAGGGTCAGCAAATATCCAATAACGTATGAAACTTTGAACAGAACATGCCACACTAGAAATTATAAACTTGTCTGCAAGTTATGTGATATGGCACCTTCTTTCATCCTTTTTTTTTGGGGAGTTTGTTGCATATTAACATCAACTTCCTCTTCCACCTCTCGGTTTCTTTTGCTTGAAGACGATTCAGCATTTCTGAAAATGCAAAAAGTCAATGATATATGTTTCTGGAAAGTCATTTATAGTGGGCTATTATGTGTGTATGTGGATAGAAATAGAGATATATTTATTTTATTAGAACCTTAATGTAGATGTATGCTGGGTGTTTGATGGAAGTGACATCACTGTAATAAAATTGTAGTAAGTATTTCAGCAGTGTCACAATAGCTGCAGTGAGATGAACTACTAGACAGGTTTAATCAGCAGCGTTTGCACTGTCTATTGGTGCTGCTGAGTTATCATGTGTGTAATAAGGGCACAGACTTGTACAGTGTGTATATACACGTACCTTATTGTAGATGTATGCTGGGTGTTTGAAGGAAGTGACATCACTGCCATTCACCTGCCAACCAGGAAGTGCTGAGTGACAGGAAATACCTGGCAGCCATGCTCATTTCTCAGCACATAGCACATTGTACAGACGTGTTCACAGCTCTCCTGACTCTTCTTATTCATTTCACCTCAGACCATTCTACAACAATCAGCTTCTCAAAGAGAGCCTTGTATATAAGTGTCAGCACCCTAGGAGAGGAGATAGATAGATAGATAGATAGAGATGCAGCTCTTTGCAAATTGAAAAATGGTTCCAGAGAAGTGAATATCACACAATATCAATATCTGAGTGAGAGAAGTTAAAAATATCCAAGGCAATGTAAAATACAATATAACATTTTAATATACAATTAAGTCACAATGCTCAATATCAAAAGTATATATCAAAAGTCGTATACTGTGGAGATTAACCTATTATCTAATCTTTACATAACAGTTCCACTGGTGTTCACACTTATTATGATTGATCATCTACAATCTTATATAATAGTTCCATCTGTGTTTACACTTGCTATTATGATTGATCTATAATCAATATCATATCTTCTAATTTATTACTGCAGTAATATATACTTTTTATATTGAGTATTGTGACTTTTAATTGTATATTAAAATGTTATATTGTATTTTACATTGCCTTGGATATTTTTAACTTCTCTCACTCAGATATTGATATCATGTGATATTCACTTCTCTGGAACCATTTTTCAGCGCTGTGTAATTGTTTTCTTCCCAGGAGATTATAACCCTAACTCCCAGGCTCGGGTCTATGGAGGAGAAAATACTTTACCTACAGCTTGGCAGGGTGCTTTGGATACATATCAGTGAGAAGCTAAGATATTCACCAATAGTGCAAAAGCACTCAGCTTCTCACAGATATCCACAGAAGTTTATTCAGATCCCTATTCAATATATTTACCAACCAGCAGGGGATGTCAAGATGGTTTTATTGTACATTGGGTGGAATTCTGCAGTAATGAAATTACATTGATTAAATGGATTGTATCGGGGGGGAGGAAGCACGGCAACCACTGACACTTGCACAGAGGAAAGGCCTAGCATCCCAGGACATATCTGTAAATAAAATAAAATTATATTTTAAAAAGTACATTGATAGTCAATTAAAATATATATTAGACAACAGGTGATAATACTTAAAAGTGGCAAGTTTTTCTGCTCAAAGGCATTTCCCAGCGATTTGGGTCACACGTGACTTTACCGGTCACTTGGTCATTGTTGGAAGTTTCATGCAAATCTGAGATGGCTCGGCCTCCATTCTCGGTTCTGCATTATGCGTAGATAGAGCGTGCTGTTTTATCAGGTTCCTTGCTATATCCATCTCTGTAGCTTCCACCTTTACCTGCATCCTCCTGGCACCAACATATGTTTATCCCCAAAATGTGGCTTATCCCCATTCCAGAACCTGGAAAGCTGAAGAATGCAAACTCCCGAGCTAGTTTCAGATAGTTGGTAGATAGATACGTTCACGGCACTAACAGTCATCCGCCAGCTCTGCTTTTTCCAACAGCAAGAATAAGCTGTTTTTTTGGAATGACATAGCCAGCACAGACATCATCCATCCATCCATTCTGTGCATGCACCAGAAATATTTATCCAAATATATCTTGCTGAAATATATTAGAATTTCCATGACTGTCCACTAGTCAGTCAATTAGTGACAAATGTTTGTAAATTAGAAAATAATTGTGTTTAGGCAGCTTAAGCTGTAATGGAAGTGAATAGCATTGATTACTATAATACATACAAACTGCAGTGTGAATCTTTCTTGCAATATCAATATTTATTAGTCTTTGGGTAACATGTGGGTCCAAGATGGCCTGTTTACTGGTTTAACCTCTTTAGTTGGAGTTAATTTGCTTTAAAATCGGATTTATAAACTGCACATTTGAACATTACAGTTAACCATCATTAAGAAGTGGCTGCTTTATTTAAGAACAAAAATAAATACAAAATACCATACAGGTGTCAAATAACTGCCTTCCATATTCTCGCCTCCACTCACCCAGTTCATTAAAACACAAAATTATGACTGACTCTTCAAGCTTCCTGAATCAGCTACAGTTGATTAATAGGGCCTTCAGATTAAAAATGATTGTGTTTGTCCCTGGGGGAGGAAAGGTCTCGTGATGGAAGGGGCAGAATATCACAAATATCAAAGGGCTGTCAATCTTGTATGGGTTTGAATTAAAGAAACCCAACAAATTATTTAGCCTCTTTAGGGGAAACAATTTAGTTTTAGAAACAAAGGAAATTCTAGAATGTAGAATTTCTTACCAATAATATCCTTCATGCGCATCTTATTCTGCGCCTTCCTCCACTTGTCATAGCAAAAACGACCTTTGCAGACACAATAGTTACTTGAATGACATAATTCATATCGATTTATTTTTTTAATGAAAAGGGGATTTTATTTACTTTTTCAAAATCGTAAAATTTGAGGTAAAATACTTTACTTTCAAATTTTGTACAAAATACAGAGCTATCACATACCCCTGGGAAACTATGTATATTATACATATATTTCTATATAACATTACATCATATATATAATATATATGCCAAAAAAGGTGTGTTTTTTTAAAATAAATATGTATTTATTAAACGGAACAATTTAAGGAGCACTTTGTTGGAAGCACTCTGAAACGGTACTTGTGGCAGGGAATGATTGCAGCCCGTAGGGTCAGTAAATATCCGATAACTGTCCACCAGTCAGTCAATTGGTGACAAATGTTTGTAAATTAGAAAAGAATTGTTATGATTTAACACTCGGTTAAAGTCCAAGTCTGACAGGCCCACTGAACCACTGGGAATTAAAATGTAATTTAGGTTGTGTATACTAATGAGTCAGTGCGGAAGAACTAGTCTAATCCTCTGTTTGTAAGAAGGGCACACAATTCATTTCATCCTGCCAACAGTTTAGACCATATATTTGTGGTAACAATGTACTTTGACAACCACCTCCATGGAGGCAGCTGTTACTTTGACTGTAGCCAGCTGATTGTAAGGAAGCAGCAATAATGTCCTCTAGGAAAGTGCAGGCACTCTAAGGTGGAGGTTCATCGTCCATGTGAAGGGGATGTGTCAGGATAAATGATGAAAATACATCTTTCATACTTTCTGGGGGAGTTTGTTGTACCTCATCTTCCTCTTCCACCTCCTGGTTTCTTTTGCTTGAAGTCGATTCAGCATTTATGAGAATACAAAGTCAATGGCCCCAGTGGGTCAGGTGTTATGTTTCTGGACAGTCATTTATACTGCAGTTTCATCTTTTGAACAGTCATCTATATTGAGCTATTATGTGTGTGTATGTATGTATGTGTATATATATATATATATATTATAATAATTTTTTTTTTTTTTTATTAGAATCATATTGTACATGTATGCTATGTGTTTGAAGGAAGGGTTAGGGTCACTGTAATAATATTGTAGTACGATTTTCAGCAGTGTCACAATAGCTGAGTGAGATGAAGAACCACTAAAAACAGGTTTAATCAGCCGTTTTTGCACTGTCTATTGGTGCTGCTGAGATATCATTGTGTGTAATAAGGTCATAGACTTTCTCCCATTTGGGTTGTTTTTAATCTTCTTTCCACTTCATCATGGGATATTAAAGTTTCATGGTAGTCGCATAAGATCTCCCCTTTCCGAAACAGCCTGGTGGCAACCACTTTCTTTCCTTTAGTTTCATCTGGAATAAATGCCAGACCCTTCCATTCCTGACGGGAGATCAGATGCTCTACATCCTTGTTGTCTTTTTTGGACCCTGTGGCTTCCAGTTCACTAAAATCTCGCAGGTTCGCGGGATGTTTTGTTTCCATCCCTGGAGCTCAACATATTTAATAATTTGACGTTCCTCTGGAAGCCTTGTCCGAAAACGACCTGAAGAAAATTGACAAAACAAATATTAGAATGGCTAAAAAACATTTTAATAGTGCATAATCAAAGGGCTGTCAATCTTGTATGGGTTTGAATTAAAGAAATCCAACACATTATTTAGCCTTTTTAGGGGAAACAATTTAGTTTTAGAAACAAAAGAATGTAGAATTTCTTACCAATAATATCCTCCATTCGCATCTTATTCTGCGCCTTCCGCCACTTAGGGAAAGTGATCAAAAGTGCGTGGGTGCCAACAGAATCACATATCTGTATTAAGGTCTCCTGACCCGTGATTTATGGCCCCCTGGATTGCCAGTCCAGATGCACATTTGTCCCAACCTTTCAAAGCTGCATTCCAGCCCTCTAACCAAAGAGGCAAGTGCTGATCTGCCACAACTGCACTTGATCTTGGCCGAAAGCCATAAAGAGATGTGAAGGCTGTAGGGCCTTCTGTGACTGCCCTCCAAATAAGTGTTTCTTGGTCTTTTTGTTTCTCAGATATCTGTCCCCAAGTCTGTAGTTTAGTGTGGGCATTGTGCAAATATACTAAGGAAAGGAGGAACTTCCATGCATAGATCAGGCTCTGAGCCTTTAACAGATGCGCAAGAACATCTACTTCACGCTGGAAACCATTTTCTAGTGGAGACAGTATAGGATGGTGAATGGTTGTACTTTTTTAAAATTGCTTCCAAGATGTTAACTAGCGCCTCAGAGTTTATGAATTTTTGAGTGCACAGTGTGTACATTTTCTCATAGAAATCTGCAATTTCCATGCGAGCCTGACCAAAAAATACAGTTCTGACAAATGTGAAAGCAGTTCTACCTAGTGAGGAGCTGTCCCACCAACAGCATTTCTACCTGTAGTTACCACTTTATTGAGTTCATTGTACAGTGAGGTATAATTTGTCCTGATAGAATTTTTCCTACTAAAGGAGCCCCTTCCCCTCCAAAGGAGGCTTTTCTAACTCCATAATCAAAGTGGAGTATTTTGCAGTAAAGTTGATATATTAATGGCACACAAACTGCATGAGTTATTTTTTTTTTTTTAGAAAATGTGTATTTATTAAACACAACAATTTAAGTAGCGCATATCTAAAACACCCTG
Organism: Mixophyes fleayi; assembly: GCF_038048845.1. NCBI lineage: Eukaryota > Metazoa > Chordata > Amphibia > Anura > Limnodynastidae > Mixophyes > Mixophyes fleayi. Next base: position 205,231 of record NW_027445878.1, read on the forward strand.
CCAAGCTGATCCAAAGAAATTCTTTTGATGTGATTTTTATACTTTTGAAATAAAAAAGGTTTTTTCCAAAATATGTATCCAATGTACAGATATCTGTGAGAAGCTTAAGATATTCACCAATTGTGCAAAAGCTCTCGGCTTCTCACAGACATTGCACTGGGATCTGAATACACTTCTGTGTATATCTTTACCAACTTTTACCAAATTTTATTTACTTTTTCAAAATCGTAAAATTTGAGGTAAAATACTTTACTTTCAAATTTGATACAAAATAGAGCTATCTCATACCCCTGGGAAAATATGTATATTATACATATATTTCTATATAACACTATATCATATATATATATATATATATATATATATATATATATATATATATATATATATATATGTAACCCCCTGTCACTGTGTGTATTGTGTGGTGCAATGGGTACACAGTGCACCTCCTTCTCAAGCCCAGGCTAGCTGATGGGCCATGGGTGTAAATGATCAGGGGGTCCCTGCACATGCAGGTGTTTCTCTGTAGTTAGTGGGACACAGGTGATGCAGTGTAATAAAAGTCACAATAAATTTGGGCGCCAGACCATCTCTATAACAAATTAAACTCTTTATTTACACTCCTCTTCCTCCAGCACGATAATCATATTGGTTTCATCAATAAAGAAATATATGTACAGCTCCTCACTCTCTCCAGCACAGTTCTTAATCAGCAATACGAATATGGTTGCAAATATCTTATTACTCCTCCTGCACAGTTCTTAATGTTATCCAGATGTTATGTAACATAAATCATAGGTTTTTCTTACACTCCATTAAGGCTTTACTAACACGCCACTAGGGGGCGTTACATATATATATATATATATATATATATATATATATATGCCAAACAAGTTGTGTTTTTTTTAAGACTTTTTAGAAATTGTAACGTCTAAAGACACTGCACAGATTAGCTAGTTTACAGTTGTGTACATATGGAGGAGTGTTGGACAAGGGATATTCCTTGTGGCTTAGAATATACTAGAAGAGGTACAGTAGAAAAATACAAATATTTGATACGCACCATTTCCTCATCCTGCTGAAGTACAAAAGTAGCAACTTGCTGCGTGGATGTCTTATGGTTCTTCACACCAACAGTAGTGTTTACCACTTCATCTCCAAGATTGCGCTGATGGCGTTTCCTTTGCAGCCACTCAGTCACCTGCAGATGATAAAGTCATTTAACTTATCTACAGTTTACCTGGAGGAAACAGAGGTCAGGTATTAGGGTGTTACTTACTGTCATGTTCTGCACTACACCCGGTCGTTGCAGGTGCTTGAGAATGACCACAGCCTCCAGATAGTAGAGGATTGTCAGCTTCTCTTTTTTCCTCAAGCTTCTGATCTGTTTTAGCTTTCTCAATGGCTTCAAGAAATCCAGGCTTTGCCACCGCCAGAAGCTTACGGTACTCCTCTGGGGGTTTAATGTCATCACTCAGCAAGTTGTACCTGTAAATAATACATACAAGAATGATTACACATGCAGCAGTTATAATATAATTGTACAAAAATGTAGGACAGCCGAGGAGCTGTTGTAGGTACCTAGACACCCTGACTGTTGCAGTGCACAGTTTCTACCTAGAGCTTATGTGTATCTTTTGAATAGTTATTTAAAAGCAATTTCCTTTACCCTTGTCAGAGAGGTCTATGAGGAACAAAACTATGTATACCTGAAGTAAAACTGTGCCTGCCCCTGAATCCGTGCTTGAGTGTTACCTTTTTGCCACGATCTCCTTTGAGACGGCTTTATTGATGGCCCCTTGGATGTCCTTTGTCCGATTCATAAAAGATTGAAAGGCTTCAAACAGGTCCTTGTTTTGAAGCACCAGGTTGGTGGATGTGATCTGGTACTGAACAAACCTCTTCAAGCTCTTAAGATAGTTTGCAGCAGTCTGGTTCGTTAGTCCAGTTTCTCTAAGCTTGTTAAAATACTGGATGGTTTTTTCAATGTCCAGTACAAAATCCAAGGAGACTTTTGTTCTGTCCATGTAGAACAAGTACCTTGCGACATTTTCCACCTAAGATTAAAAAGTCCCACTGAACCATCTGACTTGTCACATTTGGCAGCTGATGCCTAGGAAGTGTTGGTTATAAAGGTATATTGGTGTTTACAAAGCCTGTTTCTTAAAAAAAACAAGTGTGCAGGCAGTGACATAGGAAGTGTAACACTGGCACAGGAAATACCTGGCAGCCATGTTCAGTTCTCAGCACATACCACATAGTAAGGACATTTTTTCACAGCTCTCCAGCCTCTTCTTCATTTGAACTCAGACCATTCTACAACAATCAGCTTCACAGGAAATCTTCTCTGTACACATCTGTGAGAATCTAAGACACTACATCTGTTTTGATGACACACTCGGCTTTTCAAAGACAACCTTATATGTAGGGAGCCCTTTATGCACTCACTAAGAGTGTCAGCTCCCTGGGAGAGGGTTCTAGGTCAGATGCCAAGTGAGACTGAGCTATCTGTACAGCACTGCGGTATATAAATATATGATGTGCTAAAAGCCACCAGGTCACATGTGACCTCCCCTTTAATATTCTGTCCATATGACCATTATACACTGTGCAGGAGGAGACGGATATATATAGGAATTGGGTAAATATATATATATATACACATCACTGCAACAGTTTGAAAAGATTAATGTTATATAGAGATACATATTTTTAAAGACAACCTTATATTTACAGTATCTAAATAAAAACTACAGTGATATTCAATAAAGTTATATATTTATTGGACAACTGGTGATATTAATACATAATTAACAGTTAATGATATAGGTGCAACTATTTATGAACATATTAAAAATTTGAAAATAACCCAAACAATATTTTAAACCAGGACACAAAAAACTAATCGTCTAGAAAAGAGAGGTCAGCCCCTTCCCCTCCAAAGGAGGCTTTTGTAACTCCATAATCAAAGAGCAGTTCCACTCCAGGACTGATGTCCTCTGACGCCATCAGTAATATTGAAGATATGGAATTGTTGAAAAGGATTAAAGATATTGGCTTAATGTTGAACTTGTGTCTTGAATGATTGATTTTTCTACCAAAAGTCGATTGAAGGTGTGGGTGACAACTGCATGGCGCAGTTGTTGCGTCCACACACAAACGTTTTTGCTTTGAGTCTTTAAAAAAGTATAGGTACCCCATTTCTCCCATTTGGGTTGTTTTTAATCTTCTTTCCCCTTCATCATGGGATATTAAAGTTCCATGGTAGTCGCATAAGATCTCCCCTTTCCGAAACAGCCTGGTGGCAACCACTTTCTCTCCTTTAGTTTCATCTGGAATGATTGCCAGACCCTTCCATTCCTGACGGGAGATCAGATGCTCTACATCCTTGTTGTCTTTTTGGTCTTTCGGACGCTGTGGCTTCCAGTTCGCTAAAATCTCACAGGTTCTCGGGATGTTTTGTTTCCATCCCTGGAGCTCAACATATTTAATAATTTGACGTTCCTCTGGAAGCCTTGTCCGAAAACGACCTGAAGAAAATTGACAAAACAAATATTAGAATGGCTAAAAAACATTTTAATAGTGCATAATCAAAGGGCTGTCAATCTTGTATGGGTTTGAATTAAAGAAATCCAACACATTATTTAGCCTTTTTAGGGGAAACAATTTAGTTTTAGAAACAAAAGAATGTAGAATTTCTTACCAATAATATCCTCCATTCGCATCTTATTCTGCGCCTTCCGCCACTTGTCGTAGCAAAAACGACCTCTAGGAAGTTGCAGGCACTCTTTAAGAGGTGGAACTTCACGGTCCATGAGAAGGGGATATGTCAGGATGAATGACGAGTATACATCATCTTTCATCCTTTTTTGGGGAGATTGGGATACCTCAACATCATCTTCCTCTTCTACCTCTCGGTTTCTTTTGGTCGAAGAAGATTCAGCAGTTCTGAAAATTCAAAGTCAATGTTATATGTGTTTCTGGACAATGAATTATAGTGCAGTTTCCCCTAATAATATATTTACTTTGTCGATGCTTGAGGTGGTTCCTTGGGAATCGTGCTATTTAAAATTTCTGAGGCCATCACCAGGTCCTCTATGTTTTTCATCCGATAAAACCGCTCTGCGGTGGCATCCGAATGTGCCAAATACTTGGCAAATGCACTCTCTTGGCCATCCGAGAACTTAGAGGACACATAAGTTTCCATAACGCGGCGGATTTCCTGGCTTGTGATGGGTTTCAGATTAAATCTAGAAAGGGAAAATAAAGTATAGTAAAGTAATGAAAATGTTAAGAGTATGGTAGCAAAATTGACCAATGTTTTTGCGTATCTCCAATGTGTTTATCCCCCCATGAGAAATGTAATATAGCTATGTTACGTGCAGATAAACAAGTCATCTTCACTTACTTTTGGTGGAACCTTGAGAGGTCATTGGATGCATTATATATTTTTTCACCCGTTGTTGAGATGAAAAAATATGCGCTGTCCTGGTTGTTCTTGAAGAATGTGGTTCTGATCTTCTTGAAATAAACATCAAACCACTGAAAGGAAAGAGAAACAAATGTTACCTTTGCAGACACAATAGTTACTTGAATGACATGTCATATCTATTTATTTATTTTTTAATGAAAGGAATCTTATTTACTTTTTCAAAATCGTAAAATTTGAGGTAAAACACTTTACTTTCAAATTTGATACAAAATACAGAGCTATCTCATACCCCTGGGAAAATATGTATATTATACATATATTTCTATATAACACTATATCATATATATATATATATATATGCCAAACAAGTTGTGTTTTTTTTAAGACTTTTTAGAAATTGTAACGTCTAAAGACACTGCACAGATTAGCTAGTTTACAGTTGTGTACATATGGAGGAGTGTTGGACAAGGGATATTCCTTGTGGCTTAGAATATACTAGAAGAGGTACATTAGAAAAATACAAATATTTGATACGCACCATTTCCTCATCCTGCTGAAGTACAAAAGTAGCAACTTGCTGCGTGGATGTCTTATGGTTCTTCACACCAACAACAGTAGTGTTTACCACTTCATCTCCAAGATTGCGCTGATGGCGTTTCCTTTGCAGCCACTCAGTCACCTGCAGATGATAAAGTCATTTAACTTATCTACAGTTTACCTGGAGGAAACAGAGGTCAGGTATTAGGGTGTTACTTACTGTCATGTTCTGCACTACACCCGGTCGTTGCAGGTGCTTGAGAATGACCACAGCCTCCAGATAGTAGAGGATTGTCAGCTTCTCTTTTTCCTCAAGCTTCTGATCTGTTTTAGCTTTCTCAATGGCTTCAAGAAATCCAGGCTTTGCCACCGCCAGAAGCTTACGGTACTCCTCTGGGGGTTTAATGTCATCACTCAGCAAGTCGTACCTGTAAATAATACATACAAGAATGATTACACATGCAGCAGTTATAATATAATTGTACAATAATGTAGGACAGCCGAGGAGCTGTTGTAGGTACCTAGACACCCTGACTGTTGCAGTGCACAGTTTCTACCTAGAGCTTATGTGTATCTTTTGAATAGTTATTTAAAAGCAATTTCCTTTACCCTTGTCGGAGAGGTCTATGAGGAACAAAACTATGTATACCTGAAGTAAAACTGTGCCTGCCCCTGAATCCGTGCTTGAGTGTTACCTTTTTGCCACGATCTCCTTTGAGACGGCTTTATTGATGGCCCCTTGGATGTCCTTTGTCCGATTCATAAAAGATTGAAAGGCTTCAAACAGGTCCTTGTTTTGAAGCACCAGGTTGGTGGATGTGATCTGGTACTGAACAAACCTCTTCAAGCTCTTAAGATAGTTTGCAGCAGTCTGGTTCGTTAGTCCAGTTTCTCTAAGCTTATTAAAATACTGGATTGTTTTTTCAATGTCCAGTACAAAATCCAAGGAGACTTTTGTGCTGTCCATGTAGAACAAGTACCTTGCGACATTTTCCACCTAAGATTAAAAAGAGAGAAAAATGAGATTAAATACCATGCTGAAATAAAATGAAGCTGATATAAAGTACATTCCAATAACAGCAACCAATACTATGGGTTCTATATAGGAAAGTAATGTTGTATACAGTGTACGGGATATTAAGAGAAAAATGGTAATGTTTATATGTAGGCATGGAGCGCGAGTCTGTTGTATATAAAGGACCCATCACTGAACATTACTGACTATGCAACATATAAATGGCTGATGATTATGATAGGAAATACAAGATAATGTAATTGTTTATTACTACTAAAATTTGTACCTCCTGCTGGCAATTTCTATTGCATATAAATGTTGTATTTAAACCAATTTTATTTAGAGATCTGTAAATATATGTAGCTAGCAGCCTGTATTTATTATATACAATTACAAATTGTATATATATTTTTTGGGGGCAAAACACATAGGGATAGTAAACTGAGTTTGAGATGTTGCTTATAGCAACCAGATTCTAGCTATCATTTATTTAGTACATTCTATTGTATATAATGTCGTCTTTGAAAAACTAATATTTTGCTTTTTTGGCAGGTCTCACAGGTCTCACAGAACTCCACATTCAAGGTATGTGTCAAGTGCTTTTGGAATCCTTCAAGGATGGGATGCTCCTTGCTGTGTTTGTCGTACAAACCAGCTTCAGACATCTTCTTGCTTAGTGGAACACTCCAGTTTGGTGCGTTATCACTGGAATTAAAGACAAACAAAACAAGTTATATTATCATTGCGTCCAAATATTGGTAACAAATGAAGCCCAATGATAGAGAGAGTGAGAAACGAAGGAACAAATGTATGATCCACTTTACTTACATTGCTTGATTTTCATTATGAATTTCATCATCATCTTCCCCATCTGTATCAACATTAACTGATGGACGTCTGTCCTTAATTTGGTTGTGTTTTTGCAGAGGCCTAAGGACACATTATGTAACAAATAAGAAATGAACAGGTTATATAAATAAATGGTGATGATGATGATAATACAAGGCCCTGACAATTCTGCAAATTATAAGAATGGGTGGGGGGGGGGGGTAGCATTGACAGGTGCAAGATATATTATCAGTTATCTTATAAATAGTAATACTATTAATTATTACATTGTTGCTTTAATGGAAACCTGAAGTTATGTGAAGCTATGGAAACAGATTGTAATTAGAAATAACCAATACAATCTTTACAGACCGTGCTGGGGTTGGTGAGGGTTTTCCTTTAACGTAAACTCCAGACTGCTCAAAAAACCTGACCAGCTCCTCCATGTGTGCCGCACTGAAGGTTCTGAATCTGTTGTCAGTATAGTTAACTATGCTGAGCTTTTCCAACATCTTCCTCATGTTGGAACGAGCTTCCTCTACCAAAATGGGGATGCTTGAAGGATCTGCCTTCTTCTGGCACACTCGTTGGAGATGGACTGATAAATTTGTGTCTAGTTTCTCACAGAACTTGCAGACCAGTGGAGTTCTGTGAGACCTGCCAAAAAAGCAAAATATTAGTTTTTCAAAGACGACATTATATACAATAGAATGTACTAAATAAATGATAGCTAGAATCTGGTTGCTATAAGCAACATCTCAAACTCAGTTTACTATCCCTATGTGTTTTGCCCCCAAAAAATATATATACAATTTGTAATTGTATATAATAAATACAGGCTGCTAGCTACATATATTTACAGATCTCTAAATAAAATTGGTTTAAATACAACATTTATATGCAATAGAAATATATATTTATTGGACAACTGGATAATAGAATGTACTAAATAAATGAGAGCTAGAATCTGGTTGCTATAAGCAACATCTCAAACTCAGTTTACTATCCCTATGTGTTTTGCCCCCAAAAAATATATATACAATTTGTAATTGTATATAATAAATACAGGCTGCTAGCTACATATATTTACAGATCTCTAAATAAAATTGGTTTAAATACAACATTTATATGCAATAGAAATATATATTTATTGGACAACTGGATAATAGAATGTACTAAATAAATGAGAGCTAGAATCTGGTTGCTATAAGCAACATCTCAAACTCAGTTTACTATCCCTATGTGTTTTTGCCAACAAAAATAACTGAAATGCTAATACATGCATACATGGCAGTTGTTTGTAATTCTATATAAAAGGAAACAATTATAAACAAAAACATATGTAATATTGTATTTACACTTTTGTGAGAAGCTAAGATCGTGCATCACTTTTGCACGTATATATATTAATACACACATTAAAGTGAACATGTTAAAAGAAGTGTTTTTTTTTTTTTTTGTTTGTTTTTTTTGCCATAACCCCAAATGGTAGCTAACATTGTTCAAAATAGTTGAGTTCAAACATACACAGATAAATACCACTTACTTTTTCTGGATGGCCTCCATTATGATAGGAAAGGCAGGATTTTAGTTTAGCAAAATGGAAGGAGATCTTTCTTGATTGCAAATGCTTTCATAATGGAGCTTTTAGAGGACTTTATAGTGGTAGCTTACAAAATGAACCAGAGACAACCTCAGGATAATTTGCAAAAGGTGTAAAAATTTAAAGTTTTGAAGACAAGAGATTCCTGAGTCACTTCTAACTCATTAACACTAGAATGACATTTTGACTTGTAAATGATGTATGTATGCAGCACAGGAGATTCTAAAACAAGGTTATTGTGACACTTTATTTTATATATGTTCCCAATTCAGGGATATGGGAACATTCCATTAAAAAGCCTGCATTTGCTTTGTTATCTGAATTTTGCATTTTGTGGCAGCTCATATAATTTTCTTGCTGCCTTAATGGAGCAGCTACAGACATTGTCTGGATATTTACACAAAGTATCTACAGGGCTCATTCATGTGCAGCGAGAGTGTTGTGAAAGGAAATGGCTAATAAAGGTGTCTCTCAGGTATTCCCATCAGATTTGTGGCTCCAGACATATTTACACAAAGCACATCTCACACCCAACAGATTTACATCCCTAGCTCAGAGCCATGAGATGCAATATTTCATCTAAAGAGTAGGGATCTTCAATAGCCCTTTTCTTGCTGAAAGGGACAATGAGCAGACATATATAAATAAAGCCCCAGGATTTAAATAATTCACAGCTGACTTGAGTATACTTGGCTGGGGGAGGAATTATGGAGCGAGTAATATAAATAAATATTTAAACCGCAAATGCGTTCAATTGTGTTCTAAGGATGATGACAATCAGACAATGTGAGATAAATACCGATATGAATTAAAACAAATATTTACTGAAACATTGTCTAACTACTCAGTTTGTTAGACAAATGTTGTCCCCTCATCATCAACATCAACATTTATTTATACAATGGCCTGTGTAGCTATTACATAGTTACATTATTTTACATAGGGACCTGAATAAACTTTCTTTTACCTCATGAATTATCATGGAAAAGAATCATGATTGTATAGAATTTTTGTTTTTTCTCTAAACCAAATTTGTGTTAGAATTTCCTGGGTGCTGAGACACAAGATCATTTATGATATAGTTGTCATTTTACATAGGGATCTGAAACAACGTACCTGTCCCTGAGGAATCAAATAGTAATTTTCAGAATCTTAAATGATTTCACCTAAGTCTCTCTTGAAATGTAGAAGTTAGCAGAGTTTTATCTATTGGTCAGGGGATTGATATATTGCAGTAAAACACTGCCCACAGATAATAAAAGACCTTTCCTTGTAGGAGGTTACAAAACATTTTGTAGTGAGAGAATATCTTAGGAGCTCCCTTCAATTGCTGTCTGATCACATTTCAGCCACCCCACCCCTGCTTCCAGAAAGGTAGGCCTGAAAAGGGTGGATGGGGGAACATCATTCAGTTGGGCATAACTCTGCAGTGCAAGGCCGTAGAGAAGCGAGGAAGGACTCCTTGGAAAGAGGAGGGTGGGGGCTTCAAGTTCTCTATTAGGCACCTGGGCCTTTGGGGCCCTTGGAAGGGCCAGACTCACTTTAAGTTGTTGAAGGTTTTATGAGAGCTATTGCAAGGTGCTAGCGCCCTTGGCTCAATGCAGTGTCCTTCCTGGGGACCCACAATTATGAGACTGGTACAGTTGAACAGGGGGGACTCTGAAGTGTATGCGGTTTAAATTTGGCATCACTGACCCATTTGTAAGCGGAGAAACACCCCTTCAAAATTATCAATAACAGGCGGCATAAAGCCCCAGGAGGCTGATACCTGGATACCCTATATTCATCATTTCATATCTCAGGCCCCCTTAGTCCCCTAGGCTATATAGAGGGGTCATAATTTAAAGGAGAGTCCCAGCTCTTTCAGGGTACCACTGGAATTGTAATAAACCCAGCAGAGCAAGAGATATCGACATTCATATCGTCCTATTACGTCTTAAGGCCTTACCGACAAAACTGCACATGCTAGAGGCATTTTCTTGCTCTTATGGGTCCAAGAGTATCCCAGACTCTGGCTTTGGCCTTAAACTTTAGCAGACAATCCCATCTTTCAGGGAACATTGAAAGCTAATCAATAGCCCCTCCAGAATCGGAGAAATCGAGGTTTCAGCCCCCCACCCCTGCTTCCAGAAAGGTAGGCCTGAAAAGGGTGGATGGGGGAACATCATTCAGTTGGGCATAACTCTGCAGTGCAAGGCCGTAGAGAAGTGAGGAAGGACTCCTTGGAAAGAGGAGGGTGGGGGCTTCAAGTTCTCTATTAGGCACCTGGGCCTTTGGGGCCCTTGGAAGGGCCAGACTCACTTTAATTTGTTGAAGGTTTTATGACAGCTATTGCAAGGTGCTAGCGCCCTTGGCTCAATGCAATGCCCTTCCTGGGGACCCACAATTATGAGACTGGTACAGTTGAACAGGGGGGACTCTGAAGTGTATGCGGTTTAAATTCGGCATCACTGACCCATTTGTAAGCGGAGAAACACCCCTTGAATATTATCAATCACAGGCGGCATAAAGCCCCAGGAGGCTTATACCTGGATACCCTATATTCATCATCTCATATCTCAGGCCCCCTTAGTCCTCCAGGCTTTATAGAGGGGTCATAATTTAAAGGAGAGTCTCAGCTCTTTCAGGGTACCACTGGAATTGTAATAGACCCAGGAGAGCAAGAGATATCGACATTCATATTGTCCTATTACGTCCTAAGGCCTTACCGACAAAACTGCACATGCTAGAGGCATTTTCTTGCTGTTATGGGTCCAAGAGTATCCCAGACTCTGGCTTTGGCCTTAACCTTTAGCAGATAATCTCAGCTTTCAGGGGACATTGAAAGCTAATCAATAGCCCCTCCAGAATCGGAGAAATCGAGGTTTCAGCCCTCCCACCCCTGCTTCCAGAAAGGTAGGCCTGAAAAGGGTGGATGGGGAAACATCATTCAGTTGGGCATAACTCTGCAGTGCAAGGCCGTAGAGAAGCGAGGAAGGACTCCTTGGAAAGAGGAGGGTGGGGGCTTCAAGTTCTCTATTAGGCACCTGGGCCTTTGGGGCCCTTGGAAGGGCCAGACTCACTTTAAGTTGTTGAAGGTTTTATGAGAGCTATTGCAAGGTGCTAGCGCCCTTGGCTCAATGCAGTGTCCTTCCTGGGGACCCACAATTATGAGACTGGTACAGTTGAACAGGGGGGACTCTGAAGTGTATGCGGTTTAAATTTGGCATCACTGACCCATTTGTAAGCGGAGAAACACCCCTTCAAAATTATCAATCACAGGCGGCATAAAGCCCCAGGAGCCTGATACCTGGATACCCTATATTCATCATTTCATATCTCAGGCCCCCTTAGTCCCCTAGGCTATATAGAGGGGTCATAATTTAAAGGAGAGTCCCAGCTCTTTCAGGGTACCACTGGAATTGTAATAGACCCAGGAGAGCAAGAGATATCGACATTCATATCGTCCTATTACGTCTTAAGGCCTTACCGACAAAACTGCACATGCTAGAGGCATTTTCTTGCTCTTATGGGTCCAAGAGTATCCCAGACTCTGGCTTTGGCCTTAAACTTTAGCAGACAATCTCATCTTTCAGGGAACATTGAAAGCTAATCAATAGCCCCTCCAGAATCGGAGAAACCGAGGTTTCAGCCCCCCACCCCTGCTTCCAGAAAGGTAGGCCTGAAAAGGGTGGATGGGGGAACATCATTCAGTTGGGCATAACTCTGCAGTGCAAGGCCGTAGAGAAGCGAGGAAGGACTCCTTGGAAAGAGGAGGGTGGGGGCTTCAAGTTCTCTATTAGGCACCTGGGCCTTTTGGGCCCTTGGAAGGGCCAGACTCACTTTAAGTTGTTGAAGGTTTTATGAGAGCTATTGCAAGGTGCTAGCGCCCTTGGCTCAATGCAGTGTCCTTCCTGGGGACCCACAATTATGAGACTGGTACAGTTGAACAGGGGGGACTCTGAAGTGTATGCGGTTTAAATTTGGCATCACTGACCCATTTGTAAGCGGAGAAACACCCCTTCAAAATTATCAATCACAGGCGGCATAAAGCCCCAGGAGGCTGATACCTGGATACCCTATATTCATCATTTCATATCTCAGGCCCCCTTAGTCCCCTAGGCTATATAGAGGGGTCATAATTTAAAGGAGAGTCCCAGCTCTTTCAGGGTAGCACTGGAATTGTAATAAACCCAGGAGAGCAAGAGATATCGACATTCATATCGTCCTATTACGTCTTAAGGCCTTACCGACAAAACTGCACATGCTAGAGGCATTTTCTTGCTCTTATGGGTCCAAGAGTATCCCAGACTCTGGCTTTGGCCTTAAACTTTAGCAGACAATCCCATCTTTCAGGGAACATTGAAAGCTAATCAATAGCCCCTCCAGAATCGGAGAAATCGAGGTTTCAGCCCCCCACCCCTGCTTCCAGAAAGGTAGGCCTGAAAAGGGTGGATGGGGGAACATCATTCAGTTGGGCATAACTCTACAGTGCAAGGCCGTAGAGAAGCGAGGAAGGACTCCTTGGAAAGAGGAGGGTGGGGGCTTCAAGTTCTCTATTAGGCACCTGGGCCTTTGGGGCCCTTGGAAGGGCCAGACTCACTTTAAGTTGTTGAAGGTTTTATGAGAGCTATTGCAAGGTGCTAGCGCCCTTGGCTCAATGCAATGCCCTTCCTGGGGACCCACAATTATGAGACTGGTACAGTTGAACAGGGGGGACTCTGAAGTGTATGCGGTTTAAATTCGGCATCACTGACCCATTTGTAAGCGGAGAAACACCCCTTGAATATTATCAATCACAGGCGGCATAAAGCCCCAGGAGGCTTATACCTGGATACCCTATATTCATCATCTCATATCTCAGGCCCCCTTAGTCCTCCAGGCTTTATAGAGGGGTCATAATTTAAAGGAGAGTCTCAGCTCTTTCAGGGTACCACTGGAATTGTAATAAACCCAGGAGAGCAAGAGATATCGACATTCATATCGTCCTATTACGTCTTAAGGCCTTACCGACAAAACTGCACATGCTAGAGGCATTTTCTTGCTGTTATGGGTCCAAGAGTATCCCAGACTCTGGCTTTGGCCTTAAACTTTAGCAGACAATCTCAGCTTTCAGGGGACATTGAAAGCTAATCAATAGCCCCTCCAGAATCGGAGAAATCGAGGTTTCAGCCACCCACCCCTGCTTCCAGAAAGGTAGGCCTGAAAAGGGTGGATGGGGGAACATCATTCAGTTGGGCATAACTTTGCAGTGCAAGGCCGTAGAGAAGTGAGGAAGGATTCCTTGGAAAGAGGAGGGTGGGGGCTTCAAGTTCTCTATTAGGCACCTGGCCCTTTGGGGCCCTTGGAAGGGCCAGACTCACTTTAGGTTGTTGAAGGTTTTATGAGAGCTATTGCAAGGTACTAGCGCCCTTGGCTCAATGCAGTGCCCTTCCTGGGGACCCACAATTATGAGACTGGTACAGTTGAACAGGGGGGACTCTGAAGTGTATGCGGTTAAAATTTGGCATCACTGACCCATTTGTAAGCGGAAAAACACCCCTTCAAAATTATCAATCACAGGCGGCATAAAGCCCCAGGAGGCTTATACCTGGATACCCTATATTCATCATCTCATATGTCAGGCCCCCTTAGTCCCCTAGGCTATATAGAGGGGTCATAATTTAAAGGAGAGTCTCAGCTTTTCAGGGTACCACTGGAATTGTAATAGACCCAGGAGAGCAAGAGATATCGACATTCATATTGTCCTATTACGTCCTAAGGCCTTACCGACAAAACTGCACATGCTAGAGGCATTTTCTTGCTCTTATGGGTCCAAGAGTATCCCAGACTCTGGCTTTGGCCTTAACCTTTAGCAGATAATCTCAGCTTTCAGGTGACATTGAAAGCTAATCAATAGCCCCTCTAGAATCGGAGAAATCGAGGTTTCAGCCCTCCCACCCCTGCTTCCAGAAAGGTAGGCCTGAAAAGGGTGGATGGGGAAACATCATTCAGTTGGGCATAACTCTACAGTGCAAGGCCGTAGAGAAGCGAGGAAGGACTCCTTGGAAAGAGGAGGGTGGGGGCTTCAAGTTCTCTATTAGGCACCTGGGCCTTTGGGGCCCTTGGAAGGGCCAGACTCACTTTAAGTTGTTGAAGGTTTTATGAGAGCTATTGCAAGGTGCTAGCGCCCTTGGCTCAATGCAGTGTCCTTCCTGGGGACCCACAATTATGAGACTGGTACAGTTGAACAGGGGGGACTCTGAAGTGTATGCGGTTTAAATTTGGCATCACTGACCCATTTGTAAGCGGAGAAACACCCCTTCAAAATTATCAATCACAGGCGGCATAAAGCCCCAGGAGGCTGATACCTGGATACCCTATATTCATCATTTCATATCTCAGGCCCCCTTAGTCCCCTAGGCTATATAAACTAAGAGAACTGGGTCTCTGTAACAAAACAATATTTAATTATCTAAGAAATTTGAGGAGATTTATTGGTTATAAAACAACAGCCACCAATGTGGCAGCAAATGATCCACCGCTCTTTCAAGCCTGCGTCCATTTTCTCAACGTAACGAATGCAATTTGGAAAAAACTGAGCAAAGGCGTGTCAAAGGAAAGGGTCGTCAAAAGGTGAGAGCAATAAACATGAATGACATTTAGGTTTTGACTTTATAGTATTCTTGCTACACTAATTTGTGACTTTTCAATTTACTTCATTTTTAATCCACATTTTTCTTATATGATCTGCAGGTTTAACACATTGACGACAGATTCCTTGCAGCCAGAGGACTGCCGCCGGCTACTGGAGGTTGCAAAACCAGAATTTTTGAATTGCATCCATCGTGCTTCTACTGCTAAAACACTAACTGTCAAACATCAGCTCAACATTCTCTACTACCTGGAGGCTTTGCTCATTCTGAAACATCTGCAAAGACCTGGAGTGGTTGCTAATATGACTGTAAGTACTATTGGATGTTGATGACTTAAACTTTAAAATATAAAAGTGGTCTTTAATGTTGATGTTATATCTTCATATTCCTAGGTTGAGGAATGGCACAAGAGGGTTCCTCACAACTTCACATCGGAGGGAACCTCTGAAAAGCTTGTTGTTGTAGGAGTGAAGCATCACAAAACTGCTACACAAGTGGCCACATTCGCCCTCACAGAAGAAGAAGAAAGGGTGTGTTATTAGATCAAAGTTACAGATTGAGTTACTATATGGAGAATTCTTGCTGTACTGATTATTAACAGATCTTTATTTTTCCCTAGTGGTTCGACACTTATTACACCAAAGTTCGACCTTCCATGATAAACGAAGATGCACCCGAGGAAACGTTTTTTATATCGACATCGGGATTGAAAATTTACAATGTTTCTGTCTATCTTCGCCGTTTTCATAATCTGTAAGTGCAGTCTGGTAGATAATAGACGTTCGTACAGTACTAATAGTGCAGTTCATGGCAGCAGTAATGTTCTACCTACACTTTACATTGATGATCTTATTATACACAATGTATAAAGTGGTATTACACATCTACATATGTTTAGTTGCACTATATATAACAATACACAATACAACATACTGTCACCAGCTGCTGATCAGAAACCTGCACATTATCTGCCCCAACACATAACACAGCCCTGTACATAGTGACATTAGCACATACCGAGCAGTCCAGTACAGTCCTTGTAACATACTCGGCACATAATCAGTGGATAATTGGCCTCACTGACTGTCCAGCTTGTAGTTATATATATTAGTTTATTATTTGTATTTACTCTGTGTCAGTGTTGCACTCCCTATGTCACTGCCTGCACACCTTTATTTGTTGTAAACACTAATATATCTTTCTATCTAACACTTCTTAGGCATAAGCTGCCAAATGTGACCAGTCAGATGGCTCGGCAGGCCTGTGAGACTTGGACATTAGCTGAGTACTCCGATATTGAGAAGTGTCTCATCTCCAATTATTTGTCACACAGTATTTTGTCTGCAAACAGTCATTACAGGCAGAATACTTTGCATAATATATGTCATGGCTCAATATTGGTGAGAGATATTGGAAAGCGAAGTGACCCAGAGGAGACCAGACCAAGCAGTTCAAGGTGAGTCCCTTCTGTTTCCTGACATCAGTACATTCTCCATGGCTGCACCTTTTATCTCCTGTGTCTAAATCGCGTTTGTTATAATTCACTATTTCTTCCGTCATTTTCACTATACATCTCCGGTTCTGTTTCCAAACAGGGAAGGTCTTCAAGCCTCTGTAGGGACACAGAGGAAAGACGCCTTCCAGAAGCTGCTGGGAGAGTTCCCTGTAACACTCGAGGGACGTGTGCCAAAGTCACGTGACTGCAGACGCATATCACCGTCACATTGGCATTACTGCAGAAAGCAATGGAGAGACCGGCAGCATAAGATCAGAGTAAAGCATGTGATCAGTAAGTATAACTACAGGACATTATCAGATTTGTAGGTGATTAGCTTCAAACAAATGTACATGGTGTTGCACATGTGTGCTTGTCTAACCCATTACAACACGTAATACAAACTAATGTTTAGTTTTTTTTTATTATTCCACAGGAGCCTTTCCTGCAAGGAGACCATCAGTTACCACCTTGACCCAGTACATTCAGGAAAAGAAATGGAAACATAAGGATACTGAGGTCAATCTCCTGGTAGAGGCCTGGAAGCCAAAGTCGATGAAGCACTGGAAAGACTGTAAGGTCCTTGGAGACGATACCCATTTGCAACATTGGAAAGGACTAAAATGTTGCACAGATGCAGAAAGCAGAGTCAGGAGAGTCACAACACGGAGAGTTTTCTTGAAGGGTGAAGTTATCTGTGACTTACATGGGGACAAAATGAGTGGCAGAGAAGGAAGAATAATGAAAACAACTGAAGAGGGCTCTAAGGCCCTTTTTTTTTTACAAAGACCCTAAAGGCAAATCATGGTGCATCAACACAGCATGTTCATGTCACACAGAGCCTCTGTTACACTTCATGCAGAGAAGTCGCATGAATTTTAATGTTTTCACATCATACTCTAAGAAATTTGGAGTTCTCCTGGTAGCTGCAAAAGACATTCCTGCTAAGCATGAGCTAAAGTATAGTGTTGAATAATAATAGTGGACATTGGCCAGCTGCCCCATTTGTTCTGATTATTTTGCTCTGTTTGCATATGTTTAACATTTTTATTATCTGTTATTGTTAATAATGTATTAAAAAATAAAGAGATTTTCACCCGAACTGACTTATTCTTTGAGCACATAAACTAAAGTAAAGAATCTTGATATCCCGCAGCTTTTCAGATATTGCAGAGAAACATCACGTTTATTAAAGCTGATATAGTTGTTTAACATACCTGAAAAGATCATATCTGTCCCTGATGAATAATATAATAGGTAAAATAATCATGTACGATTGTAAAAAAAATTCTCTCTAAACCATATTTGTGTTTCAGAATATCCTGGGGTGTTGAGACACAAGATGATTGTTGTCAGTTTACACAGGGAGCTGCACCGTTCTATTCTGTGCTATTCTGTCACCCCCCTTCATGGAGAGTTGTTAGGGTGTCCCCGCATAGGCCTGGACCAGGTATGAGTGTCCAGGTGGGTGAGTTTCTAAAGCACCCTGCCAAGCTGTTGGTAAAGGACTTTGTATAATAAAATAGGGATCTGCACCCTTCCATCACTCTGGCTTTTCACAGATATCTGTGCCAGCATGGCACGATCATGTAATAGGTAAATTTTTGATTTTTATACATAAAATCATATCGAAAGAATTTCTTTGGATGTAAAAGAATTCATATCATTGTATGAATTCATATCTTTGTATGAATTCATATATTTGTAAGAATTCATATCTTTGTATGAATTCATATATTTGTAAGAATTCATATCTTTGTATGAATTCATCTTTGTATGTCCTTTACCGACAGCTTGGCATGGTGTTTTAGATATGTTTTTTTAGACATAAAATCATATCGAACGAATTTCTAAGGATGTAAAAGAATGCATATCATTGTATGAATTCATATCTTTGTATGAATTCATATATTTGTAAGAATTCATATCTTTGTATGAATTCATATCTTTGTATGTCCTTTACCGACAGCTTGGCATGGTGTTTTAGATATGTTTTTTATACATAAAATCCTATTGCAACAGGATGTAAAAGAATGCATATCATTGTAAGAATTCATATCTTTGTATGAATTCATATCTTTGTATGTCCTTTACCGACAGCTTGGCATGGTGTTTTAGATATGTTTTTTTAGACATAAAATCATATCGAACGAATTTCTAAGGATGTAAAAGAATGCATATCATTGTATGAATTCATATCTTTGTATGAATTCATATATTTGTAAGAATTCATATCTTTGTATGAATTCATATCTTTGTATGTCCTTTACCGACAGCTTGGCATGGTGTTTTAGATATGTTTTTTATACATAAAATCCTATTGCAACAGGATGTAAAAGAATGCATATCATTGTATGAATTCATATCTTTGTATGAATTCATATATTTGTAAGAATTCATATCTTTGTATGAATTCATATCTTTGTATGTCCTTTACCGACAGCTTGGCATGGTGTTTTAGATATGTTTTTTATACATAAAATCCTATTGCAACAGGATGTAAAAGAATTCATATCATTGTATGAATTCATATATTTGTATGAATTCATATATTTGTAAGAATTCATATCTTTGTATGAATTCATATCTTTGTATGTCCTTTACCGACAGCTTGGCATGGTGTTTTAGATATGTTTTTTATACATAAAATCCTATTGCAACAGGATGTAATAGAATGCATATCATTGTATGAATTCATATCTTTGTATGAATTCATATATTTGTAAGAATTCATATCTTTGTATGAATTCATATCTTTGTATGTCCTTTACCGACAGCTTGGCATGGTGTTTTAGATATGTTTTTTATACATAAAATCCTATTGCAACAGGATGTAAAAGAATTTATATCATTGTATGAATTCATATCTTTGTATGAATTCATATATTTGTAAGAATTCATATCTTTGTATGAATTCATATCTTTGTATGTCCTTTACCGACAGCTTGGCATGGTGTTTTAGATATGTTTTTTATACATAAAATCCTATTGCAACAGGATGTAAAAGAATTCATATCATTGTATGAATTCATATCTTTGTATGAATTCATATCTTTGTATGAATTCATATATTTGTAAGAATTCATATCTTTGTATGAATTCATATCTTTGTATGTCCTTTACCGACAGCTTGGCATGGTGTTTTAGATATGTTTTTTATACATAAAATCCTATTGCAACAGGATGTAAAAGAATGCATATCATTGTATGAATTCATATCTTTGTATGAATTCATATCTTTGT
>NW_027445878.1:230000-270000 GCF_038048845.1 Mixophyes fleayi
CTTCCGAAGGGACTCCGAAGCATTCAAGGACATAGATAGGTAAACGTGATCGGAAAACTCTACCGGCCTCAGCTCAGGAGCCGAGGTTTTCGAGCTTTCCTTAACAAAAACCCTATCTATCCTAGACCTACAACTACCTCTAAAGTAAGTGAAACCCGTGTGGTCCGGAGAATGGCGAACGTGAACATCCACCAGACCAGCCTGTCTAACCATGCTATTTAAAAAAATGGAGTCATAGCCCAACGTGGTCTTTGAACCTCCCCTGTCTTTTGTCCTAGTGATGGTGTTGAAATCACCGCCAAAGACTATCTGTCGGGCCGAAAAAAGGTATGGCTTTATCGCCCTGAAGAGGCACTTCCTATCCCACTTTGTTTGAGGCCCATAAATGTTAATCAGCCTCAGGTCGTGCCCCCTCAGATTGACATCTAATATCATGCACCTACCTACCTCAAGCTCAATAACTCGCTGGATGGTTATCATGCCGGTAAAAAGCACCGCCAACCCACCGTACGCCTCGGCCGCAAGAGACCAGTAGGAGGGCCCCCGCCTCCACTCTCTTTTTGCCTTATGCAGGTCAGCGAGCTGACCCAGTCTGGTCTCCTGCAAAAATAAAAAGTCAACCTCAACCGTGTTGAAAAAATCAAAGGCCATATAACGAGCACGCTCGGAAAGGATAGATGCCACATTAATGGTGGCAAATCTAATGGGCTGGGAAGCCATCCTTCAGAGTTATAGATAGTAGTAACAACTCACTTCTTCTTTATTTTCCTCGCTGAGTCTTCATCGGAGGAACCAAACCGTTTGTAACTCAACCCTGCTTGTGGAGAGTCACCCTCTACTGGGACTACCTCCTCTTCTATCTCTAGAGGGATAGCGCCCAACTTTGTTGCCCCCCTTGCGGACCCACCGGGATCGCCTACCCCCTGCAGCCCTCCCCCCTCCCGGCCACCCTGAACACCAGATGAGTCAGCAAGCCCTCTCTGAGGGCCCGAGGAGTTATCAATACTTGCAGAACCAGCAGGACAGAAAGGAGGGTTCTGGTCCTGAGGGCCAGGGACTATATTCCCTCCCCCAGATTGTTTCTCCCCCACTATGGACACCCGACCTTTGTCGGGAGGATCTGCCTCTGCAAGACTATTTGCGGGGTGGGCCTGTACCTTTGAAGTGACCAGATCTTCCCCCAAGGGGGCCCCCAACTGAGCTATCACTTCATCCTTCAAGAAGGACCGGGCTGTTTTTTTGGTACTAACAGATGTTTTCCTAACCTTCGCCACCTCACCCAAAGATATATCTCTTGATCTCCTTGACTTCTGCTTCCGCCTTACCACCTGGGCCAAGTTCCCCCCTGCATCCCTTATAATTTCACCTTCCTCCATGCTCTCCTCACTGCTAGAAAATTGAAATCTATTGGATAGTATTATATCATCTTTGACTGCATGCTTTTTCTTACCCTTGCTTTTCTTGGGCCTTGACCACTCAACAGATTCAACTACAGTGCTCTTAACTGCCTCTACGGCTACGGGGGGGAGGGGGGGGGAGTGGGGAGGGGGGCCGTGAAGGGGTAGGGTCCACCGTAGGTTCTCTCTCTACATCCCTACGTTCCCCACTCTCCGCTACCACTACTGCACCTACCAACTCCTCGTCTGTGTATCCGGCATTGTGGGCCGCGTGGGGACACCTGCTGAAGGGGTGGCCTACCACACCGCACAAATTACATCTAATTTGGCTGCATGATCTTGTTTCATGCCCAGTGCCTCCACAGTGCCCACACTTTTGCTGAGGGCAATTTGCGCTGAGGTGGCGGAAGTCCCCACACTTGTGGCACATCCTCGGCTGACCTGGGTAAACGCACTGTATCCTGTCGCGGCCGATGAAGGCCGCCGAGGGTAAGTGCACCAGGCCAGCCTCCGTGCTTCTAAGGTCTACCGTGGTGGACCACCCGCCACCCCAGACGCCGTAGCTAGGGTCCGGTACCTTGGTCAGGGGAGATGTCATTTTTGCATACCTGCCCACCCAGAACCCGAGGTCCGCCGGAGGGATAGATTCGTTTCTCACCAGAATGGTAATTCTTACTTTTTCCTGCCGGGTTATCGCTATGGCTCTGTAGTTCGTCCACGGATCTCTCGACCTGCACCCACCCCACTTGTTCCAGAAAGCTTGCAGCCCCTGGTACGACATAAAGCTTAGATCATATTCCGTCGTATTAACAGGGTGAATGCAGGCAAAGAGATCCGCCGGGACAAAGCCAAAGGAATCCAAAAAAACCCTCAAAAACTCTGACCTATTGGGGGGCTCCTTTCCCACAAATTTCAGCTGCACCACATTCCGTCTTTTGAAAGGCTGAGCTGACGTTGGCATTGGCCCCTGTGACCTGGTCGGACCGTTTGCCCCGTTGCCCGAAACCCTTGGGCCCAATACAGCCCCTGCATATGATTTCACTCCCGGTAAGGGACCCGAGTCCAACACTTGACCCCTTGCTGTCGTCTGACCTTTGTTTCCATCCCCGCTAGTACCCCTTACCTCTTGCCGGGGCCCAGACCCCACCTCCCTGGGACTGGATAACGGTTGTACGCCCTCTCCCATTATACCCGGCATTGATTTGGCTGTCCTTTCTATTAATTCCATCGCTTGTCTAGCCCTATCTGTTACACATAGTGGACCATATATTGTTTCAATAAGCTTGTTTTGGACTGTACTAGGTCCCCCCCCTACTCCCCCAGATGTCCCAGCCGAGACCCCTGAGTTCCGTACATGCTCAGGCTCATTTGTGGACCTCCCGACTGTCCCACCCATATTACCACTCTTTGCAGCCTGAGGATTTACCACACTTTTTTCCCTCACAGTATTCACATTTCTAGCCTCGGATGTGCAGGTTTGGACCATTGGAATTCGCTGACAGCTCAGCTGCACTACAGGGGACAGTGCTGCCGCTGTGTCACAAGTACTTCCTCCGGTACCTACATCAGGCACATCTCCAGCCGACACCGTATTACCAGTATTTACACATGTCATCACCACATTACATTTCTCTTGAGGATCTCTCACATCCTCTACCACCACGGTACACTCAGTTTTAGACATACTGACACGGACCTCAGGATTTTGCCGACAGCCCGGCAGCGCTGCAGAGGAACGCGCTGCCGCTGTGTCACAGGCTTCTGTCCCGGTCATTGAGTCAGACCTCTTATTCACATCTAACACATTGTCATTTTGCATTATGATATTTGAACAGTCACTGACAACACTTGGAGGAGCTTCTGAGCTTACCGGTCTCTGGGCATTCAGGTTCTCGCTTCCGGCTTCTCCCGAAAAAACCGCGAACGGCCGGGAGTGCACTACATTCCCCTCCTCGGGAACTTGCACCGCACACCCTTCAGGTCCGCCTTCCACTACTCCCCGGCCCTTCACGGACCCCTGCTCCCCCTCCATGGAACGGATCACACCGTAGAGGCCGCCATTGTCGCTTTCTCCCTGTGTCTCAGCCACCACATTAGGGGGTAGTAGCCCTGAGTCCTCCAGGTTAGTTGCGCTCACGATCTCCTGCAGTTTAAACAGCAAATTTTCTTTCTCTTTTAAGGCCTCTGACAAGTCCTCGATCTCCGCTGAGAAGATTGCCCTGTCACGGCTAAAAGCTCGGTTACGCTTTTTCTTTTTTTTTGCGATGAGTCTCTCCAAGCTTTCCATCTCCGTTTTTAGTTCCCTGATCCGGGCCTCGATATCCACTTCCTCCGCTTCACTATCCTCAGACTCAGGTAGGCTCACGGTTGCCGGATCTATCGGTCTATCGGGACCGACTCCTCTCCGTTCAGGCTGGCATGTATCGCCCAGTGCCTGGCTTACCACGGCCTCTCCCGATTCCGGCCTAGGCCCCGCATCAGAGTTTATCCTGACGGCCTTCTGCAATAACATCGGCTGTAAGGCCTCCAAGTTTACACAGGGTTGCATACTCCGTTTCCCTGTTAGTTTTACCCCTGAACCCAGTTGCTTCACTGGGCTCTGGTCACAGGTTTCCTTCCCTTGTTCACCCATATTAGACTTCATATGGGATATTACAGGCTTAGCAGGATTGCTTGGACCGGGTTTGGGATCCGTTTCTCCCTCTATCTTCCCTTGCTCACCCATATTAAACTTCATATGGGATATTGCAGGCTTAGCAGGTTCGCTTGGCCCGGGTTTGGGATCCGTTTCTCCTTCTATATGCAGGGTAGAACCATGTACAGTCTCTGTGGAAGTCACTCCACATTGTGGGTTCAAAACCGCTGCCAAGCTGGTACTAGGCTTAGTTGTATAGACACTTTCCATGCCTGGTGTTTTAGGGCCAAAAGCCTGGGGAGTTTCCTCCTCACCTCCCCCAGGATCCTCCATCCTTGGCTGGGATGCTCCTTAGAGCAAATCTGATACACGAGCTACTTGCACACACAACCTTCCACCACGGCTGCTGGCACCAGACTTGCCCTCCAATGGGTCCTCGTTAAAGGATTTAAAGTGTACTCATTCCAATTACAGGGCCTCGAAAGAGTCCTGTATTGTTATTTTTCGTCACTACCTCCCCGAGTCGGGAGTGGGTAATTTGCGCGCCTGCTGCCTTCCTTGGATGTGGTAGCCGTTTCTCAGGCTCCCTCTCCGGAATCGAACCCTGATTCCCCGTTACCCGTGGTCACCATGGTAGGCGCGGAAAGTACCATCGAAAGTTGATAGGGCAGACATCCGAATGTATCGTCGCCGTCACGGGGACGTGCGATCGGCCCGAGGTTATCTAGAGTCGCCAAAGCGGCCGGGAGCGCCCGGCGGGCCCGGGCCGAGGCACGGAGCACCGCCGGGGCGCCCCGGATTGGTCTTGGTCTGATAAATGCACGCATCCCGGGGGGTCAGCGCTCGTCGGCATGTATTAGCTCTAGAATTACCACAGTTATCCAAGTTATCCACTGTCTATTGGTGCTGCTGAGTTGTCACAGGTTGGACAACACTGATCTAGCCCATAGCATTTGATTAGTCTATTAGTGAAAGCTGTAGGTAACAGCTGGTATTAGGAAGTGGAATGTGATTGGTTCATGTGCTATTCCTTGTGTTTAAAAGGACAGCTCATACCTGTGCTAACAATGGCTGGATATTGACACATTTGGTAAGAGGTCTAAGGGACACAAAATCTGTTTTGAAATGTATTTTGGATTTTTGAATTAAATACACTGGGCCTGATTCATTAGGGGAAGTTAGCCACTATTTAATTTGTAACCTTTGCATTATAGCTGAACAAATATTTAATATGATGTAGCACTTACCCTTGTGTATCAAACCATTGTCCTATAGATTGTAATTTTTTT
Source organism: Mixophyes fleayi (assembly GCF_038048845.1). Lineage (NCBI taxonomy): Eukaryota > Metazoa > Chordata > Amphibia > Anura > Limnodynastidae > Mixophyes > Mixophyes fleayi. The sequence continues at coordinate 235,322 of NW_027445878.1, forward strand.
TGTGTGTTAGTAAATTTTCTGGAAATTATTTTATTTTGCACATAAGTTAAATACTGGCTGTTCTTTCAAGTAGCACATAGTCTGTGTGACACAGATATTTGAAAACTTATTTGTGCACTGAAATTTAAAGTGGATCTAGGAAAAGAGCCAGTGTTTTCTTTATGTGCAAAATAAACTAATATGCACCCCTTGCATTGTAACATGATTTTGTCCAGAAAACTCACTAAAGTGAATTATCCACCCCCCCTCCCAGTGTCAGTACATGCCCTCATGTTCTAATACTTCTCTTCCTTTGTAGAATGTTTAACTCCTGCACCTTGTTCAAACCTGCCCTGCCCCCCACCACTTTTTATTTGCACGAATGTGTTTTTTTTTTATTTTTTAATTTTCATTTTTAAATAAATAAAGATATAATGTTAAGCTAACAAATTCTGTGGCGCTTTACCATCATGTTGCTTTTTCCAGAGACCAGACCCCCCCCCCAGGTGTGTGCCTGCCCCCCTCCATCACTCTGTGCCATTCTGCCACCACCTTCATCACTACAGGGGCTATCACACTTTCATTACATTGCCACAAGCCCCCTGTGCCAGCACACACATTACTGTGCCCCCTTAAGATCACACTGCTCACTCCACTGCAGAGAGACTTTACAGGCTCAAGACTGGTGAGCGAGATTGGAAGGAGAAGTGACCCAGAGGAGAACAGACCAAGCTGTTCAAGGTGAGTCCCTGATGTTTCCTTACATCAGTACATTCTCCATGGCTGCACCTTTATTCTCCTGTGTCTGTTTCTAAAATCTCCTCTGTTATAATTTCTTGTGTCATATTCATTATACATGTCCAAACAGGGAAGGTCTTCAAGACTCTGTAGGTATACCGAGGGATGAAGACTTCCAGAAGCTGCGGAGACAGTTCCCTGTGATAGCTGATGGACGTGGGCCACAGTTAAGGGACTACAGACTCCTATCACTCAAGATCAACAGCATAAGAAAATATGGTAAATAAGAATTTATACTAAATTTTAGGTAATAATGAAATTAGTGATTCTGCTTTATAAGGTTTCACAGGAAATGTTATATGTACAGTGTCTGTGAGAAGCTAAGAAACAAAGAAACGCTCAGCTTTTCAAAGACAACTTTTATATGTAGAGCCCTGTATATAGTCACTAAGAGTGTCAGCTCCCTGGGAGAGGGTTCATGGTCAGAGGCCAAGTGAGACTGAGCTATCTGTACAGCGCTGCGGTATATAAATATATGATGTGTGCCTCTAACAGGAGAGAGATATGGGAGCTAAAAGCCACCAGGTCACATGTGACCTCCCCATTAATATTATGTCCATATGACCTTTATACACTGTGCAGGAGGAGACAGGAGATGTATATAGGAGCTGTATATATTTACTTATCACTGCAACACTTTGAAAAGTGTGTGTGTGTATATATGTGTATATATATGTGTATGTATATATATATATATATATATATGTATATATATATATATATATATATATATATATATATATATATATATATATATATACTTTTTTTTTTTTTTCATATATTCACATAGATGGTAATAAAAATATATATTTGACAACTGGTGATAATACATAATAAACTATTAATAATAAATGACCAACTGTTAATAAACATATTTAAAAGAAAATTCATTTAGCAAAAAATAAAATTTTAAACCAGGACAGTCCACCAAAAAACTAATCGTCTAAGTCGGCCCCTTCCCCTCCAAAAGAGGCTTTTTAACTCCATAGTCAAATAGAAGTTCCACCCCAGGACCGATGTATTGTCGCTGTGAGGTTACTGGGTTTAATTATGTTTTTATAGTCCACAGTTTGTAAGAAACTGGCTTAATGTTGTACTTGTTTCTAGAGTGATTTTTTTTTTTTTTGCCAAAAGTTGCTTTGAGGTGCAAGTGACAACTGTACGGTGCACTTATTGTGTCCACACACAACGCTATTCCTTGGAATCTTTAAAACAAAGCAGGTGCCCCATTGCTTCCTATGGGATTATCTTCATTCTTTTATCCCCTTCATCATTATATATTAAAGATCCATGAGAGTCACATAAGATTTCCCTTTCCGAACCCAAACTGGTGGCAACCAGTTTGTCTTCTTTATATTTATCTGGAAACATTGCCGGACCCTTCCATTTGTGATGAAAGACCAGATATTGTTATTTTGGTTACTCAGACACTGTGGCTTTCAGTTGGGTCCTGCGGGGGGACCCTGTCGCCAGCTGACGGACTCTGGAACAGAAAAAAAAAGCAGGGCCCTGTCGTCCGGGCTGGGGATGTTTTGTGTCCATCTCTGGTGCTTAACGTACCGAAGAATCTGATGTTCTTCTGGAAGCAGTCAAAAAAATATTTGGCCTATTTGGGGGAACAATTTAGTTTTTGAAACAAAAGAATGCAGAATTTCCTACCAATAATATCCTCCATGCACATCTTATTCTGCACCTTTCACCAGAATAAGCAGCACAGACATCAGCATCCATCCATTCTGTGCATGCTCCAGAAGTAGTCATCTAAATGTATTTTGCTGAAATATATTACAATTTCCATGACTGTCCACCTGTCAGTCAATTAGTGACAAATGTTTGTAAATTAGAAAATAAGTGTTTAGTCCATTTGCACCGGACTGAAGTTTCTGAATCTGACGTTGCCATATTCCACTTGGCTCAGCTTCTCCAACATCTTCCTCATGTTGGAATGAGCTTCCTCTACCAAAATAGTGATCTGTCTTCTTCTGGCACACTCTTTGCAGATGCACTTTACACAAATCTATCACAGAACTTGCAGTAAATTTGACATGCTAATGGCACACAAACTGAATGAGTATTTTTTTTATAATATGTATTTGTTAAATGGAACAATTTAAGTACCCCTTTGTTCGAAGCACTATGAAACAGTACTTGGGGCAGGCCGTAGGGTCAGCAAATATCCAATAACGTATGAAACTTTGAACAGAACATGCCACACTAGAAATTATAAACTTGTCTGCAAGTTATGTGATATGGCACCTTCTTTCATCCTTTTTTTTTGGGGAGTTTGTTGCATATTAACATCAACTTCCTCTTCCACCTCTCGGTTTCTTTTGCTTGAAGACGATTCAGCATTTCTGAAAATGCAAAAAGTCAATGATATATGTTTCTGGAAAGTCATTTATAGTGGGCTATTATGTGTGTATGTGGATAGAAATAGAGATATATTTATTTTATTAGAACCTTAATGTAGATGTATGCTGGGTGTTTGATGGAAGTGACATCACTGTAATAAAATTGTAGTAAGTATTTCAGCAGTGTCACAATAGCTGCAGTGAGATGAACTACTAGACAGGTTTAATCAGCAGCGTTTGCACTGTCTATTGGTGCTGCTGAGTTATCATGTGTGTAATAAGGGCACAGACTTGTACAGTGTGTATATACACGTACCTTATTGTAGATGTATGCTGGGTGTTTGAAGGAAGTGACATCACTGCCATTCACCTGCCAACCAGGAAGTGCTGACTGACAGGAAATACCTGGCAGCCATGCTCATTTCTCAGCACATAGCACATTGTACAGACGTGTTCACAGCTCTCCTGACTCTTCTTATTCATTTCACCTCAGACCATTCTACAACAATCAGCTTCTCAAAGAGAGCCTTGTATATAAGTGTCAGCACCCTAGGAGAGGAGATAGATAGATAGATAGATAGATAGATAGATAGAGATGCAGCTCTTTGCAAATTGAAAAATGGTTCCAGAGAAGTGAATATCACACAATATCAATATCTGAGTGAGAGAAGTTAAAAATATCCAAGGCAATGTAAAATACAATATAACATTTTAATATACAATTAAGTCACAATGCTCAATATCAAAAGTATATATCAAAAGTCGTATACTGTGGAGATTAACCTATTATCTAATCTTTACATAACAGTTCCACTGGTGTTCACACTTATTATGATTGATCATCTACAATCTTATATAATAGTTCCATCTGTGTTTACACTTGCTATTATGATTGATCTATAATCAATATCATATCTTCTAATTTATTACTGCAGTAATATATACTTTTTATATTGAGTATTGTGACTTTTAATTGTATATTAAAATGTTATATTGTATTTTACATTGCCTTGGATATTTTTAACTTCTCTCACTCAGATATTGATATCATGTGATATTCACTTCTCTGGAACCATTTTTCAGCGCTGTGTAATTGTTTTCTTCCCAGGAGATTATAACCCTAACTCCCAGGCTCGGGTCTATGGAGGAGAAAATACTTTACCTACAGCTTGGCAGGGTGCTTTGGATACATATCAGTGAGAAGCTAAGATATTCACCAATAGTGCAAAAGCACTCAGCTTCTCACAGATATCCACAGAAGTTTATTCAGATCCCTATTCAATATATTTACCAACCAGCAGGGGATGTCAAGATGGTTTTATTGTACATTGGGTGGAATTCTGCAGTAATGAAATTACATTGATTAAATGGATTGTATCGGGGGGGAGGAAGCACGGCAACCACTGACACTTGCACAGAGGAAAGGCCTAGCATCCCAGGACATATCTGTAAATAAAATAAAATTATATTTTAAAAAGTACATTGATAGTCAATTAAAATATATATTAGACAACAGGTGATAATACTTAAAAGTGGCAAGTTTTTCTGCTCAAAGGCATTTCCCAGCGATTTGGGTCACACGTGACTTTACCGGTCACTTGGTCATTGTTGGAAGTTTCATGCAAATCTGAGATGGCTCGGCCTCCATTCTCGGTTCTGCATTATGCGTAGATAGAGCGTGCTGTTTTATCAGGTTCCTTGCTATATCCATCTCTGTAGCTTCCACCTTTACCTGCATCCTCCTGGCACCAACATATGTTTATCCCCAAAATGTGGCTTATCCCCATTCCAGAACCTGGAAAGCTGAAGAATGCAAACTCCCGAGCTAGTTTCAGATAGTTGGTAGATAGATACGTTCACGGCACTAACAGTCATCCGCCAGCTCTGCTTTTTCCAACAGCAAGAATAAGCTGTTTTTTTGGAATGACATAGCCAGCACAGACATCATCCATCCATCCATTCTGTGCATGCACCAGAAATATTTATCCAAATATATCTTGCTGAAATATATTAGAATTTCCATGACTGTCCACTAGTCAGTCAATTAGTGACAAATGTTTGTAAATTAGAAAATAATTGTGTTTAGGCAGCTTAAGCTGTAATGGAAGTGAATAGCATTGATTACTATAATACATACAAACTGCACAGTGTGAATCTTTCTTGCAATATCAATATTTATTAGTCTTTGGGTAACATGTGGGTCCAAGATGGCCTGTTTACTGGTTTAACCTCTTTAGTTGGAGTTAATTTGCTTTAAAATCGGATTTATAAACTGCACATTTGAACATTACAGTTAACCATCATTAAGAAGTGGCTGCTTTATTTAAGAACAAAAATAAATACAAAATACCATACAGGTGTCAAATAACTGCCTTCCATATTCTCGCCTCCACTCACCCAGTTCATTAAAACACAAAATTATGACTGACTCTTCAAGCTTCCTGAATCAGCTACAGTTGATTAATAGGGCCTTCAGATTAAAAATGATTGTGTTTGTCCCTGGGGGAGGAAAGGTCTCGTGATGGAAGGGGCAGAATATCACAAATATCAAAGGGCTGTCAATCTTGTATGGGTTTGAATTAAAGAAACCCAACAAATTATTTAGCCTCTTTAGGGGAAACAATTTAGTTTTAGAAACAAAGGAAATTCTAGAATGTAGAATTTCTTACCAATAATATCCTTCATGCGCATCTTATTCTGCGCCTTCCTCCACTTGTCATAGCAAAAACGACCTTTGCAGACACAATAGTTACTTGAATGACATAATTCATATCGATTTATTTTTTTAATGAAAAGGGGATTTTATTTACTTTTTCAAAATCGTAAAATTTGAGGTAAAATACTTTACTTTCAAATTTTGTACAAAATACAGAGCTATCACATACCCCTGGGAAACTATGTATATTATACATATATTTCTATATAACATTACATCATATATATAATATATATGCCAAAAAAGGTGTGTTTTTTTAAAATAAATATGTATTTATTAAACGGAACAATTTAAGGAGCACTTTGTTGGAAGCACTCTGAAACGGTACTTGTGGCAGGGAATGATTGCAGCCCGTAGGGTCAGTAAATATCCGATAACTGTCCACCAGTCAGTCAATTGGTGACAAATGTTTGTAAATTAGAAAAGAATTGTTATGATTTAACACTCGGTTAAAGTCCAAGTCTGACAGGCCCACTGAACCACTGGGAATTAAAATGTAATTTAGGTTGTGTATACTAATGAGTCAGTGCGGAAGAACTAGTCTAATCCTCTGTTTGTAAGAAGGGCACACAATTCATTTCATCCTGCCAACAGTTTAGACCATATATTTGTGGTAACAATGTACTTTGACAACCACCTCCATGGAGGCAGCTGTTACTTTGACTGTAGCCAGCTGATTGTAAGGAAGCAGCAATAATGTCCTCTAGGAAAGTGCAGGCACTCTAAGGTGGAGGTTCATCGTCCATGTGAAGGGGATGTGTCAGGATAAATGATGAAAATACATCTTTCATACTTTCTGGGGGAGTTTGTTGTACCTCATCTTCCTCTTCCACCTCCTGGTTTCTTTTGCTTGAAGTCGATTCAGCATTTATGAGAATACAAAGTCAATGGCCCCAGTGGGTCAGGTGTTATGTTTCTGGACAGTCATTTATACTGCAGTTTCATCTTTTGAACAGTCATCTATATTGAGCTATTATGTGTGTGTATGTATGTATGTGTATATATATATATATATATATTATAATATTTTTTTTTTTTTTTATTAGAATCATATTGTACATGTATGCTATGTGTTTGAAGGAAGGGTTAGGGTCACTGTAATAATATTGTAGTACGATTTTCAGCAGTGTCACAATAGCTGAGTGAGATGAAGAACCACTAAAAACAGGTTTAATCAGCCGTTTTTGCACTGTCTATTGGTGCTGCTGAGATATCATTGTGTGTAATAAGGTCATAGACTTTCTCCCATTTGGGTTGTTTTTAATCTTCTTTCCACTTCATCATGGGATATTAAAGTTTCATGGTAGTCGCATAAGATCTCCCCTTTCCGAAACAGCCTGGTGGCAACCACTTTCTTTCCTTTAGTTTCATCTGGAATAAATGCCAGACCCTTCCATTCCTGACGGGAGATCAGATGCTCTACATCCTTGTTGTCTTTTTTGGACCCTGTGGCTTCCAGTTCACTAAAATCTCGCAGGTTCGCGGGATGTTTTGTTTCCATCCCTGGAGCTCAACATATTTAATAATTTGACGTTCCTCTGGAAGCCTTGTCCAAAAACGACCTGAAGAAAATTGACAAAACAAATATTAGAATGGCTAAAAAACATTTTAATAGTGCATAATCAAAGGGCTGTCAATCTTGTATGGGTTTGAATTAAAGAAATCCAACACATTATTTAGCCTTTTTAGGGGAAACAATTTAGTTTTAGAAACAAAAGAATGTAGAATTTCTTACCAATAATATCCTCCATTCGCATCTTATTCTGCGCCTTCCGCCACTTAGGGAAAGTGATCAAAAGTGCGTGGGTGCCAACAGAATCACATATCTGTATTAAGGTCTCCTGACCCGTGATTTATGGCCCCCTGGATTGCCAGTCCAGATGCACATTTGTCCCAACCTTTCAAAGCTGCATTCCAGCCCTCTAACCAAAGAGGCAAGTGCTGATCTGCCACAACTGCACTTGATCTTGGCCGAAAGCCATAAAGAGATGTGAAGGCTGTAGGGCCTTCTGTGACTGCCCTCCAAATAAGTGTTTCTTGGTCTTTTTGTTTCTCAGATATCTGTCCCCAAGTCTGTAGTTTAGTGTGGGCATTGTGCAAATATACTAAGGAAAGGAGGAACTTCCATGCATAGATCAGGCTCTGAGCCTTTAACAGATGCGCAAGAACATCTACTTCACGCTGGAAACCATTTTCTAGTGGAGACAGTATAGGATGGTGAATGGTTGTACTTTTTTAAAATTGCTTCCAAGATGTTAACTAGCGCCTCAGAGTTTATGAATTTTTGAGTGCACAGTGTGTACATTTTCTCATAGAAATCTGCAATTTCCATGCGAGCCTGACCAAAAAATACAGTTCTGACAAATGTGAAAGCAGTTCTACCTAGTGAGGAGCTGTCCCACCAACAGCATTTCTACCTGTAGTTACCACTTTATTGAGTTCATTGTACAGTGAGGTATAATTTGTCCTGATAGAATTTTTCCTACTAAAGAAGCCCCTTCCCCTCCAAAGGAGGCTTTTCTAACTCCATAATCAAAGTGGAGTATTTTGCAGATAGTTTGCAGCAGTCTGGTTCGTTAGTCCAGTTTCTCTAAGCTTGTTAAAATACTGGATGGTTTCTTCAATGTCCAGTACAAAATCCAAGGAGACTTTTGTTCTGTCCATGTAGAACAAGTACCTTGCGACATTTTCCACCTAAGATTAAAAAGAGAGAAAAATGAGATTAAATACCATGCTGAAATAAAATGAAGCTGATATAAAGTACATTCCAATAACAGCAACCAATACTATGGGTTCTATATAGAAAAGTAATGTTGTATACAGTGTACGGGATATTAAGAGAAAAATGGTAATGTTTATATGTAGTCATGGAGCGCGAGTCTGTTGTATATAAAGGACCCATCACTGAACATTACTGACTATGCAACATATAAATGGCTGATGATTATGATAGGAAATACAAGATAATGTAATTGTTTATTACTACTAAAATTTGTACCTCCTGTTGGCAATTTGGTACATTCAAGGTATGTGTCAAGCACCTTCCATTTCAATTATTGGAGTGTCCTTTTGATGTATGTGAGATAATAAGCCATGTAAGAAATCTAACTCTGTAAATTTACATATACCTGCATGAAGTCCCCTAGTGTAAGCTGAGACAGTGGACTGGGTCCATGATTTCTGATCATGGCCTTGTATGGATGTGCTAACTATGAGTATTAGTCATGCTTCATATTGCCACAATCAATCTATAATAGAAATAGAACTTGCACAAGGGTATGAAGCAAATCTTACTGCATTGCATGTCTAAACCCAGTTAGCTAACTGCATGAAAACTAGTTTAAGAAAAGACATTCTAATCATCATTACACCAGAATATGTCAAAACAACTTCAAAAACTGGTTACATAAAAACTTGGAGTTCTATGCCTACAATGTAATGCTTTCTCTTATTAGGACACCGAGAAAAGATGTGTAAATGCAGTCAAATTGCACATATTTTACATAACACGGCAATATAACATTAATCCTTTGAACAGTGTAGTATATTACAAGGCACAAGGGTTTCGGAGCGTGCTCCTCCGGAGAGGGAGGACCCTAGACCACCAACCCCTAGAAACAAAAGGTCTCGCAGGGGTCAGGGTTTGTTTGGCCCCCTTCGCCACAAAGCTAGGGGGGCCTCTTAGCCCCTGGGATCCGCCTGAAGCTTCACCCAGGGCTCGGTGAGCCAAGTGGATACGGCCCCAGCCGGGTGGCTGGGCTAGTATGGGTCCCCTTCGCCTGCCACACTAGGGAACCCATTTTGCCCCTGGGATCCGCAGAAGCCCTGGGCCAGGTATAAAAATTGTCTTGCACAGTGTGTACATTTTCTCATAGAAATCTGCAATTTCCATGCGAGCCTGACCAAAAAATACAGTTCTGACAAATGTGAAAGCAGTTCTACCTAGTGAGGAGCTGTCCCACCAACAGCATTTCTACCTGTAGTTACCACTTTATTGAGTTGATTGTACAGTGAGGTATAATTTGTCCTGATAGAATTTTTCCTACTAAAGGAGCCCCTTCCCCTCCAAAGGAGGCTTTTCTAACTCCATAATCAAAGTGGAGTATTTTGCAGTAAAGTTGATATATTAATGGCACACAAACTGCATGAGTTATTTTTTTTTTTTTTTTAGAAAATGTGTATTTATTAAACACAACAATTTAAGTAGCGCATATCTAAAACACCCTGCCAAGCTGATCCAAAGAAATTCTTTTGATATGATTTTTATACTTTTGAAATAAAAAAGATTTTTTCCAAAATATGTATCCAATGTACAGATATCTGTGAGAAGCTTAAGATATTCACCAATTGTGCAAAAGCTCTCGGCTTCTCACAGACATTGCACTGGGATCTGAATACACTTCTGTGTATATCTTTACCAACTTTTACCAAATTTTATTTACTTTTTCAAAATTGTAAAATTTGAGGTAAAACACTTTACTTTCAAATTTGATACAAAATAGAGCTATCTCATACCCCTGGGAAAATATGTATATTATACATATATTTCTATATAACACTATATCATATATATATATATATATATATATATATATATATATCTATATCAAACAAGTTGTGTTTTTTTTAAGACTTTTTAGAAATTGTAACGTCTAAAGACACTGCACAGATTAGCTAGTTTACAGTTGTGTACATATGGAGGAGTGTTGGACAAGGGATATTCCTTGTGGCTTAGAATATACTAGAAGAGGTACATTAGAAAAATACAAATATTTGATACGCACCATTTCCTCATCCTGCTGAAGTACAAAAGTAGCAACTTGCTGCGTGGATGTCTTATGGTTCTTCACACCAACAGTAGTGTTTACCACTTCATCTCCAAGATTGCGCTGATGGCGTTTCCTTTGCAGCCACTCAGTCACCTGCAGATGATAAAGTCATTTAACTTATCTACAGTTTACCTGGAGGAAACAGAGGTCAGGTATTAGGGTGTTACTTACTGTCATGTTCTGCACTACACCCGGTCGTTGCAGGTGCTTGAGAATGACCACAGCCTCCAGATAGTAGAGGATTGTCAGCTTCTCTTTTTCCTCAAGCTTCTGATCTGTTTTAGCTTTCTCAATGGCTTCAAGAAATCCAGGCTTTGCCACCGCCAGAAGCTTACGGTACTCCTCTGGGGGTTTAATGTCATCACTCAGCAAGTTGTACCTGTAAATAATACATACAAGAATGATTACACATGCAGCAGTTATAATATAATTGTACAATAATGTAGGACAGCCGAGGAGCTGTTGTAGGTACCTAGACACCCTGACTGTTGCAGTGCACAGTTTCTACCTAGAGCTTATGTGTATCTTTTGAATAGTTATTTAAAAGCAATTTCCTTTACCCTTGTCAGAGAGGTCTATGAGGAACAAAACTATGTATACCTGAAGTAAAACTGTGCCTGCCCCTGAATCCGTGCTTGAGTGTTACCTTTTTGCCACGATCTCCTTTGAGACGGCTTTATTGATGGCCCCTTGGATGTCCTTTGTCCGATTCATAAAAGATTGAAAGGCTTCAAACAGGTCCTTGTTTTGAAGCACCAGGTTGGTGGATGTGATCTGGTACTGAACAAACCTCTTCAAGCTCTTAAGATAGTTTGCAGCAGTCTGGTTCGTTAGTCCAGTTTCTCTAAGCTTGTTAAAATACTGGATGGTTTTTTCAATGTCCAGTACAAAATCCAAGGAGACTTTTGTTCTGTCCATGTAGAACAAGTACCTTGCGACATTTTCCACCTAAGATTAAAAAGTCCCACTGAACCATCTGACTTGTCACATTTGGCAGCTGATGCCTAGGAAGTGTTGGTTATAAAGGTATATTGGTGTTTACAAAGCCTGTTTCTTAAAAAAAACAAGTGTGCAGGCAGTGACATAGGAAGTGTAACACTGGCACAGGAAATACCTGGCAGCCATGTTCAGTTCTCAGCACATACCACATAGTAAGGACATTTTTTCACAGCTCTCCAGCCTCTTCTTCATTTGAACTCAGACCATTCTACAACAATCAGCTTCACAGGAAATCTTCTGTGTACACATCTGTGAGAATCTAAGACACTACATCTGTTTTGATGACACACTCGGCTTTTCAAAGACAACCTTATATGTAGGGAGCCCTTTATGCACTCACTAAGAGTGTCAGCTCCCTGGGAGAGGGTTCTAGGTCAGATGCCAAGTGAGACTGAGCTATCTGTACAGCACTGCGGTATATAAATATATGATGTGCTAAAAGCCACCAGGTCACATGTGACCTCCCCTTTAATATTCTGTCCATATGACCATTATACACTGTGCAGGAGGAGACGGATATATATAGGAATTGGGTAAATATATATATATATATATATATATATACACATCACTGCAACAGTTTGAAAAGATTAATGTTATATAGAGATACATATTTTTAAAGACAACCTTATATTTACAGTATCTAAATAAAAACTACAGTGATATTCAATAAAATTATATATTTATTGGACAACTGGTGATATTAATACATAATTAACAGTTAATGATATAGGTGCAACTATTTATGAACATATTAAAAATTTGAAAATAACCCAAACAATATTTTAAACCAGGACACAAAAAACTAATCGTCTAGAAAAGAGAGGTCAGCCCCTTCCCCTCCAAAGGAGGCTTTTGTAACTCCATAATCAAAGAGCAGTTCCACTCCAGGACTGATGTCCTCTGACGCCATCAGTAATATTGAAGATATGGAATTGTTGAAAAGGATTAAAGATATTGGCTTAATGTTGAACTTGTGTCTTGAATGATTGATTTTTCTACCAAAAGTCGATTGAAGGTGTGGGTGACAACTGCATGGCGCAGTTGTTGCGTCCACACACAAACGTTTTTGCTTTGAGTCTTTAAAAAAGTATAGGTACCCCATTTCTCCCATTTGGGTTGTTTTTAATCTTCTTTCCCCTTCATCATGGGATATTAAAGTTCCATGGTAGTCGCATAAGATCTCCCCTTTCCGAAACAGCCTGGTGGCAACCACTTTCTCTCCTTTAGTTTCATCTGGAATGATTGCCAGACCCTTCCATTCCTGACGGGAGATCAGATGCTCTACATCCTTGTTGTCTTTTTGGTCTTTCGGACGCTGTGGCTTCCAGTTCGCTAAAATCTCACAGGTTCTCGGGATGTTTTGTTTCCATCCCTGGAGCTCAACATATTTAATAATTTGACGTTCCTCTGGAAGCCTTGTCCGAAAACGACCTGAAGAAAATTGACAAAACAAATATTAGAATGGCTAAAAAACATTTTAATAGTGCATAATCAAAGGGCTGTCAATCTTGTATGGGTTTGAATTAAAGAAATCCAACACATTATTTAGCCTTTTTAGGGGAAACAATTTAGTTTTAGAAACAAAAGAATGTAGAATTTTTTACCAATAATATCCTCCATTCGCATCTTATTCTGCGCCTTCCGCCACTTGTCGTAGCAAAAACGACCTCTAGGAAGTTGCAGGCACTCTTTAAGAGGTGGAACTTCACGGTCCATGAGAAGGGGATATGTCAGGATGAATGACGAGTATACATCATCTTTCATCCTTTTTTGGGGAGATTGGGGTACCTCAACATCATCTTCCTCTTCTACCTCTCGGTTTCTTTTGGTCGAAGAAGATTCAGCAGTTCTGAAAATTCAAAGTCAATGTTATATGTGTTTCTGGACAATGAATTATAGTGCAGTTTCCCCTAATAATATATTTACTTTGTCGATGCTTGAGGTGGTTCCTTGGGAATCGTGCTATTTAAAATTTCTGAGGCCATCACCAGGTCCTCTATGTTTTTCATCCGATAAAACCGCTCTGCGGTGCCATCCGAATGTGCCAAATACTTGGCAAATGCACTCTCTTGGCCATCCGAGAACTTAGAGGACACATAAGTTTCCATAACGCGGCGGATTTCCTGGCTTGTGATGGGTTTCAGATTAAATCTAGAAAGGGAAAATAAAGTATAGTAAAGTAATGAAAATGTTAAGAGTATGGTAGCAAAATTGACCAATGTTTTTGCGTATCTCCAATGTGTTTATCCCCCCATGAGAAATGTAATATAGCTATGTTACGTGCAGATAAACAAGTCATCTTCACTTACTTTTGGTGGAACCTTGAGAGGTCATTGGATGCATTATATATTTTTTCACCCGTTGTTGAGATGAAAAAATATGCGCTGTCCTGGTTGTTCTTGAAGAATGTGGTTCTGATCTTCTTGAAATAAACATCAAACCACTGAAAGGAAAGAGAAACAAATGTTACCTTTGCAGACACAATAGTTACTTGAATGACATGTCATATCTATTTATTTATTTTTTAATGAAAGGAATCTTATTTACTTTTTCAAAATCGTAAAATTTGAGGTAAAACACTTTACTTTCAAATTTGATACAAAATACAGAGCTATCTCATACCCCTGGGAAAATATGTATATTATACATATATTTCTATATAACACTATATCATATATATATATATATATATATATATATATATATATATATATATATATATATATATATATATATATATATGCCAAACAAGTTGTGTTTTTTTTAAGACTTTTTAGAAATTGTAACGTCTAAAGACACTGCACAGATTAGCTAGTTTACAGTTGTGTACATATGGAGGAGTGTTGGACAAGGGATATTCCTTGTGGCTTAGAATATACTAGAAGAGGTACATTAGAAAAATACAAATATTTGATACGCACCATTTCCTCATCCTGCTGAAGTACAAAAGTAGCAACTTGCTGCGTGGATGTCTTATGGTTCTTCACACCAACAACAGTAGTGTTTACCACTTCATCTCCAAGATTGCGCTGATGGCGTTTCCTTTGCAGCCACTCAGTCACCTGCAGATGATAAAGTCATTTAACTTATCTACAGTTTACCTGGAGGAAACAGAGGTCAGGTATTAGGGTGTTACTTACTGTCATGTTCTGCACTACACCCGGTCGTTGCAGGTGCTTGAGAATGACCACAGCCTCCAGATAGTAGAGGATTGTCAGCTTCTCTTTTTCCTCAAGCTTCTGATCTGTTTTAGCTTTCTCAATGGCTTCAAGAAATCCAGGCTTTGCCACCGCCAGAAGCTTACGGTACTCCTCTGGGGGTTTAATGTCATCACTCAGCAAGTCGTACCTGTAAATAATACATACAAGAATGATTACACATGCAGCAGTTATAATATAATTGTACAATAATGTAGGACAGCCGAGGAGCTGTTGTAGGTACCTAGACACCCTGACTGTTGCAGTGCACAGTTTCTACCTAGAGCTTATGTGTATCTTTTGAATAGTTATTTAAAAGCAATTTCCTTTACCCTTGTCGGAGAGGTCTATGAGGAACAAAACTATGTATACCTGAAGTAAAACTGTGCCTGCCCCTGAATCCGTGCTTGAGTGTTACCTTTTTGCCACGATCTCCTTTGAGACGGCTTTATTGATGGCCCCTTGGATGTCCTTTGTCCGATTCATAAAAGATTGAAAGGCTTCAAACAGGTCCTTGTTTTGAAGCACCAGGTTGGTGGATGTGATCTGGTACTGAACAAACCTCTTCAAGCTCTTAAGATAGTTTGCAGCAGTCTGGTTCGTTAGTCCAGTTTCTCTAAGCTTATTAAAATACTGGATTGTTTTTTCAATGTCCAGTACAAAATCCAA
The DNA here is from genome assembly GCF_038048845.1 of Mixophyes fleayi. Classification (NCBI taxonomy): domain Eukaryota; kingdom Metazoa; phylum Chordata; class Amphibia; order Anura; family Limnodynastidae; genus Mixophyes; species Mixophyes fleayi. The sequence goes on from NW_027445878.1 coordinate 250,863, forward strand.
GGAGACTTTTGTGCTGTCCATGTAGAACAAGTACCTTGCGACATTTTCCACCTAAGATTAAAAAGAGAGAAAAATGAGTTTAAATACCATGCTGAAATAAAATGAAGCTGATATAAAGTACATTCCAATAACAGCAACCAATACTATGGGTTCTATATAGGAAAGTAATGTTGTATACAGTGTACGGGATATTAAGAGAAAAATGGTAATGTTTATATGTAGGCATGGAGCGCGAGTCTGTTGTATATAAAGGACCCATCACTGAACATTACTGACTATGCAACATATAAATGGCTGATGATTATGATAGGAAATACAAGATAATGTAATTGTTTATTACTACTAAAATTTGTACCTCCTGCTGGCAATTTGGTACATTCAAGGTATGTGTCAAGTGCTTTTGGAATCCTTCAAGGATGGGATGCTCCTTGCTGTGTTTGTCGTACAAACCAGCTTCAGACATCTTCTTCCTTAGTGGAACACTCCAGTTTGGTGCGTTATCACTGGAATTAAAGACAAACAAAACAAGTTATATTATCATTGCGTCCAAATATTGGTAACAAATGAAGCCCAATGATAGAGAGAGTGAGAAACGAAGGAACAAATGTATGATCCACTTTACTTACATTGCTTGATTTTCATTATGAATTTCATCATCATCTTCCCCATCTGTATCAACATTAACTGATGGACGTCTGTCCTTAATTTGGTTGTGTTTTTGCAGAGGCCTAAGGACACATTATGTAACAAATAAGAAATGAACAGGTTATATAAATAAATGGTGATGATGATGATAATACAAGGCCCTGACAATTCTGCAAATTATAAGAATGGGTGGGGGGGGGGTAGCATTGACAGGTGCAAGATATATTATCAGTTATCTTATAAATAGTAATACTATTAATTATTACATTGTTGCTTTAATGGAAACCTGAAGTTATGTGAAGCTATGGAAACAGATTGTAATTAGAAATAACCAATACAATCTTTACAGACCGTGCTGGGGTTGGTGAGGGTTTTCCTTTAACGTAAACTCCAGACTGCTCAAAAAACCTGACCAGCTCCTCCATGTGTGCCGCACTGAAGGTTCTGAATCTGTTGTCAGTATAGTTAACTATGCTGAGCTTTTCCAACATCTTCCTCATGTTGGAACGAGCTTCCTCTACCAAAATGGGGATGCTTGAAGGATCTGCCTTCTTCTGGCACACTCGTTGGAGATGGACTGATAAATTTGTGTCTAGTTTCTCACAGAACTTGCAGACCAGTGGAGTTCTGTGAGACCTGCCAAAAAAGCAAAATATTAGTTTTTCAAAGACGACATTATATACAATAGAATGTACTAAATAAATGATAGCTAGAATCTGGTTGCTATAAGCAACATCTCAAACTCAGTTTACTATCCCTATGTGTTTTGCCCCCAAAAAATATATATACAATTTGTAATTGTATATAATAAATACAGGCTGCTAGCTACATATATTTACAGATCTCTAAATAAAATTGGTTTAAATACAACATTTATATGCAATAGAAATATATATTTATTGGACAACTGGATAATAGAATGTACTAAATAAATGAGAGCTAGAATCTGGTTGCTATAAGCAACATCTCAAACTCAGTTTACTATCCCTATGTGTTTTGCCCCCAAAAAATATATATACAATTTGTCATTGTATATAATAAATACAGGCTGCTAGCTACATATATTTACAGATCTCTAAATAAAATTGGTTTAAATACAACATTTATATGCAATAGAAATATATATTTATTGGACAACTGGATAATAGAATGTACTAAATAAATGAGAGCTAGAATCTGGTTGCTATAAGCAACATCTCAAACTCAGTTTACTATCCCTATGTGTTTTTGCCAACAAAAATAACTGAAATGCTAATACATGCATACATGGCAGTTGTTTGTAATTCTATATAAAAGGAAACAATTATAAACAAAAACATATGTAATATTGTATTTACACTTTTGTGAGAAGCTAAGATCGTGCATCACTTTTGCACGTATATATATTAATACACACATTAAAGTGAGCATGTTAAAAGAAGTGTTTTTTTTTTTTTTTTTTTTGCCATAACCCCAAATGGTAGCTAACATTGTTCAAAATAGTTGAGTTCAAACATACACAGATAAATACCACTTACTTTTTCTGGATGGCCTCCATTATGATAGGAAAGGCAGGATTTTAGTTTAGCAAAATGGAAGGAGATCTTTCTTGACTGCAAATGCTTTCATAATGGAGTTTTTAGAGGACTTTATAGTGGTAGCTTACAAAATGAACCAGAGACAACCTCAGGATAATTTGCAAAAGGTGTAAAAATTTACAGTTTTGAAGACAAGAGATTCCTGAGTCACTTCTAACTCATTAACACTAGAATGACATTTTGACTTGTAAATGATGTATGTATGCAGCACAGGAGATTCTAAAACAAGGTTATTGTGACACTTTATTTTATATATGTTCCCAATTCAGGGATATGGGAACATTCCATTAAAAAGCCTGCATTTGCTTTGTTATCTGAATTTTGCATTTTGTGGCAGCTCATATAATTTTCTTGCTGCCTTAATGGAGCAGCTACAGACATTGTCTGGATATTTACACAAAGTATCTACAGGGCTCATTCATGTGCAGCGAGAGTGTTGTGAAAGGAAATGGCTAATAAAGGTGTCTCTCAGGTATTCCCATCAGATTTGTGGCTCCAGACATATTTACACAAAGCACATCTCACACCCAACAGATTTACATCCCTAGCTCAGAGCCATGAGATGCAATATTTCATCTAAAGAGTAGGGATCTTCAATAGCCCTTTTCTTGCTGAAAGGGACAATGAGCAGACATATATAAATAAAGCCCCAGGATTTAAATAATTCACAGCTGACTTGAGTATACTTGGCTGGGGGAGGAATTATGGAGCGAGTAATATAAATAAATATTTAAACCGCAAATGCGTTCAATTGTGTTCTAAGGATGATGACAATCAGACAATGTGAGATAAATACCGATATGAATTAAAACAAATATTTACTGAAACATTGTCTAACTACTCAGTTTGTTAGACAAATGTTGTCCCCTCATCATCAACATCAACATTTATTTATACAATGGCCTGTGTAGCTATTACATAGTTACATTATTTTACATAGGGACCTGAATAAACTTTCTTTTACCTCATGAATTATCATGGAAAAGAATCATGATTGTATAGAATTTTTGTTTTTTCTCTAAACCAAATTTGTGTTAGAATTTCCTGGGTGCTGAGACACAAGATCATTTATGATATAGTTGTCATTTTACATAGGGATCTGAAACAACGTACCTGTCCCTGAGGAATCAAATAGTAATTTTCAGAATCTTAAATGATTTCACCTAAGTCTCTCTTGAAATGTAGAAGTTAGCAGAGTTTTATCTATTGGTCAGGGGATTGATATATTGCAGTAAAACACTGCCCACAGATAATAAAAGACCTTTCCTTGTAGGAGGTTACAAAACATTTTGTAGTGAGAGAATATCTTAGGAGCTCCCTTCAATTGCTGTCTGATCACATTTCATACTTTTATTTCATAATGGAGAACCTAAAAGCCTCGTAAGTAGACTCTATTTATCTCTCATTGTCTAACTATTCATTGTTTGTTTTTTAGACAAATGTTTCTCCCTCCTCCCAGCCTGTGTAGCTATTAGTTTGTTAATTAGGCTCCCTCTCAATCTACAGGTAACAGGACAGTCCTTGTGGGAGAAGTGACAAATTAGTAAAAACTTCTTAGGAGAATACTCAATCACTACTTTGTTTGATGATATCCCAGATGTTTAATTCATGATATATATGGACTTTGAAATGTACAGATATCTGTGAAAAGTGAATGATATAATAGGTAAAACCAGCCGATGCTAGGGATGAATGTCCTGGTGAATAAATGTAGAGCGCTGTATGACAGTAATGAATAAATACAGACTACTAGCTACATATATTTACAGATCTCAGTAAATAAAATAAAATTTTGAAAACGACATGGGATATGCAATAGAAATATCATTTATTTAGTACATTCTATCCACAGATGTCCAATATATAGAAGTAGAATCTGGTTGCTATAGGCAACATCATTTTTTCTAACCCACAGTTAACTAAAGATATCCATGTGTTTTGCAAACAAACACAGGCCTGAAATACATTAACAACCCCCGCTGGCATCGCAGTTGTTTGTAATTCTATATAAAAGGAAACATTACATATTTTTGTGTGTGTATATATGTATGTATATATGTATATATATGTGTGTATATGTGTGTGTATATATATATATATATATATATATATATATATATAATTTATATTTTTGCTAGATAATGTGAGATAGCTAGATATATAGATAATGTGAGATAGATGGATAATGTTAAATAGATAGTGGCCTAGTGTTTAGCACGTCTGCCTCACAGCACCGGGGTCATGAGATCGATTCCTGATCATGGCCTTATCTGTGTGGAGTTTGTATGTTCTCCCTGTGTTTGCGTGGGTTTCCTCCGGGTGTTCCGGTTTCCTCCCACACTCCAAAAACATACAGGTAGGTTAATTGGCTGCAATCAAAAAATTGACCCTAGTCTCTCCCTCTTTGTCTGTCTGTGTGTGAGTGTGTGTCTATAGTAGTGAATTTAGACTGTAAGCTCCAATGGGGCAGGGACTGATGTGAGTTCTCTGTACAGCGCTGCGGAATTAGTGGCGCTATATAAATAAATGATGATATCTACACACGTGACGCACTATCTTAGCTTCTCACGGAAGTGGATATAATTATATATAATTAAATATAACCCGGTTTCCTCCGGGTGTTCTGGAGGAAACCCACGCAAACACAGGGAGAACATACACTATCTATCTCACATTATCTAGCTATCTATCTCACATTATCTAGATATATATATATATATATATATATATATATATATATATATATATATATATATATATATATATAATTATTCATATCTTTACTAACATTCATTTCCATCCACAGTGAAAGAAGAATGCCTATTGTCTGTGAGTTCTGCCTCAAACCATATAGAGAGCTCTTCACACATCTCCGTAGGTCTTGCAAGAAGGGTGCTTCGACTGAAGAAATTAAAAAGATTTCTGATAGAGCCCGTTTTGCCACCCTTTCCTTCCTCATGAAGGGAAGAGTTCTGAATTATGAAGACTTGAATAGACTACAATGCCCTGACAGTGTCATAGCCTTCTTGGAGGGAAAGGGCAACATAATTAAAAATAAGCCCCTCTCAATGACAATGTAAGCATGATTTATACATTATATTTATATAGGTGCAATTATGGGTTTATTATACAAAATTATTTTGTTCTTTAAACTATCTTTATGTGTATTTAGGTCTTCATCCACCATTCCCCAACCAGGCGTATCGTCTTCATCCACCATTCCCCAACCAGGCGTATCGTCTTCATCCACCATTCCCCAACCAGGCGTATCGTCTTCATCCACCATTCCCCAACCAGGCGTATCGTCTTCATCCACCATTCCCCAACCAGGCGTATCGTCTTCATCCACCATTCCCCAACCAGGCGTATCGACTTCATCCACCATTCCCCAACCAGGCGTATCGACTTCATCCACCATTCCCCAACCAGGCGTATCGACTTCATCCACCATTCCCCAACCAGGCGTATCGACTCATTGGGCCGCTCGCCTCAGGACCGGAGCTACTTTGCAAGTACCTGCAGTCACCAGTGATGAAGGAAGAAGGTCTCTGCAATCAGATGATATGGCAACGGAAAACCAGGCAGTGGAAGGTGATGAGGAGGAATCGCTGTCTAATGCAGGGGAAGAGCCAAATGGGTAAGTACATTGTCCATGTGATCAGATCCACTGTTTATAGCTATTTCTGTAGCAGATGGAATAACGGTTGGGGTGATGGAAGGTTGATAGATAATAATACCACACAGAATTGGTGGAGTTTATAGGTGTGAGAAGTACGTACCTATCAGTGATATATAAGATCACATATATGCTGCAGAACACATTAACTTTACCATAACTCATCTGTTTATAGTTACTGTTACTTATTAATGGCCAGAGATATTCATGTTAGAAACAGTAAGTGTGAAAGTACCAGATAATGTGTCTAATCCACTGTATGTTGTCCCCCCTTGCTATAATTTTCTCCCATCAGGCCGAAATGGTCTGTGGTGGTACGTCAGAAGATGCAGCAAGCAGGGATGTATGGAAAGCATTCCTTGAGGACACCAATGCTGAGCGGCTTCAGGGACTATTTGTTCGAGACTTTAGGAGTAATCCACAATAAACAAGAGGTAATGGCTTATTTTATATATTTGTGCATGTTATTTCCATTTCCAATTGGACCTGCATGAGATAGTAGTACATACATTTTCATTTTCTGTTTATTTCTCACTTTCACTCTTCAATCTTTCAAGCTTCAACATTCTTCTCTCACTTATGTTGTCAATATTGGTGCCCACAATAGTAGTCCTGATTTCTTCAGAGCCAAAGGACATGAGATAATGAATAGGATTAACTAATTCATCTATATCAGAGGGGATGACAGGATGTTATGACTTGTCCTTTCTTCAAGTTATATATGCCTTGTATTTTATCTCTCATTTTACAAAGCTCAGTCTTGTAGCATTGTTACCAGTAATTCTCAACTAAATAACTCAGCTGACTATTTTATAAAACTCATATCTCCCCCTCTCTGTATACACAGGTGGAAAATGTTGCGCGTTATTTATATTTCATGGACCCAGTAAATGTGTCCATGGATTTTGTGACCAACATCGAAAAAACAAATCTGTTTTTTAACAAACTAAGAGAACTGGGTCTCTGTAACCAAACAATATTTAATTATCTAAAAAATTTGAGGAGATTTATTGGTTATAAAACAACAGCCACCAATGTGGCAGCAAATGATCCACCGCTCTTTCAAGCCTGCGTCCATTTTCTCAACGTAACGAATGCAATTCGGAAAAAACTGAGCAAAGGCGTATCAAAGGAAAGGGTCGTCAAAAGGTGAGATCAATAAACATGAATGACATTTAGGTTTTGACTTTATAGTATTCTTGCTACACTAATTTGTGACTTTTCAATTTACTTCATTTTTAATCCACATTTTTCTTATATGATCTGCAGGTTTAACACATTGACGACAGATTCCTTGCAGCCAGAGGACTGCCGCCGGCTACTGGAGGTTGCAAAACCAGAATTTTTGAATTGCATCCATCGTGCTTCTACTGCTAAAACACTAACTGTCAAACATCAGCTCAACATTCTCTACTACCTGGAGGCTTTGCTCATTCTGAAACATCTGCAAAGACCTGGAGTGGTTGCTAATATGACTGTAAGTACTATTGGATGTTGATGACTTAAACTTTAAAATATAAAAGTGGTCTTTAATGTTGATGTTATATCTTCATATTCCTAGGTTGAGGAATGGCACAAGAGGGTTCCTCACAACTTCACATCGGAGGGAACCTCTGAAAAGCTTGTTGTTGTAGGAGTGAAGCATCACAAAACTGCTACACAAGTGGCCACATTCGCACTCACAGAAGTAGAAGAAAGGGTGTGTTATTAGATCAAAGTTACAGATTGAGTTACTATATGGAGAATTCTTGCTGTACTGATTATTAACAGATCTTTATTTTTCCCTAGTGGTTCGACACTTATTACACCAAAGTTCGACCTTCCATGATAAACGAAGATGCACCCGAGGAAACGTTTTTTATACATAAAATCCTATTGCAACAGGATGTAAAAGAATTCATATCATTGTATGAATTCATATCTTTGTATGAATTCATATATTTGTAAGAATTCATATCTTTGTATGAATTCATATCTTTGTATGTCCTTTACCGACAGCTTGGCATGGTGTTTTAGATATGTTTTTTATACATAAAATCCTATTGCAACAGGATGTAAAAGAATGCATATCATTGTATGAATTCATATCTTTGTATGAATTCATATCTTTGTATGTCCTTTACCGACAGCTTGGCATGGTGTTTTAGATATGTTGTACTTTTTTCCTCACTCACGGCCAAGCTGTCCCGGCCAAGCTGTCGGTTCCCCCCTCCAGGCCAAGCTGTCGGTTCCCCCCTCCAGGCCAAGCTGTCGGTTCCCCCTCCAGGCCAAGCTGTCGGTCCGCAGCCCAGGCCAAGCTGTCCGGGCCAAGCTGTCGGTTTTCGGCCCAGGCCAAGCTGTCGCGGCCAAGCTGTCGGTTGGGACTTGGGCCAAACTAGGTAAACGTGCCCAGGTACCTCCCAGACCCCGGGGAACCAGCAGGCATGGTCCCCGCAGGCCGGGGGACCCCCGGAGCCTGTGGCCCCCAGGGGCCAAACTCTGGAAAAGCACCCAGGGACCTCCCAGACCCCGGGGAACCAGCAGGCATGGTCCCCGCAGGCCGGGTCCTTACCGACAAAACTGCACATGCTAGAGGCATTTTCTTGCTCTTATGGGTCCAAGAGTATCCCAGACTCTGGCTTTGGCCTTAAACTTTAGCAGACAATCCCATCTTTCAGGGAACATTGAAAGCTAATCAATAGCCCCTCCAGAATCGGAGAAATCGAGGTTTCAGCCCCCCACCCCTGCTTCCAGAAAGGTAGGCCTGAAAAGGGTGGATGGGGGAACATCATTCAGTTGGGCATAACTCTGCAGTGCAAGGCCGTAGAGAAGTGAGGAAGGACTCCTTGGAAAGAGGAGGGTGGGGGCTTCAAGTTCTCTATTAGGCACCTGGGCCTTTGGGGCCCTTGGAAGGGCCAGACTCACTTTAATTTGTTGAAGGTTTTATGACAGCTATTGCAAGGTGCTAGCGCCCTTGGCTCAATGCAATGCCCTTCCTGGGGACCCACAATTATGAGACTGGTACAGTTGAACAGGGGGGACTCTGAAGTGTATGCGGTTTAAATTCGGCATCACTGACCCATTTGTAAGCGGAGAAACACCCCTTGAATATTATCAATCACAGGCGGCATAAAGCCCCAGGAGGCTTATACCTGGATACCCTATATTCATCATCTCATATCTCAGGCCCCCTTAGTCCTCCAGGCTTTATAGAGGGGTCATAATTTAAAGGAGAGTCTCAGCTCTTTCAGGGTACCACTGGAATTGTAATAGACCCAGGAGAGCAAGAGATATCGACATTCATATCGTCCTATTACGTCTTAAGGCCTTACCGACAAAACTGCACATGCTAGAGGCATTTTCTTGCTGTTATGGGTCCAAGAGTATCCCAGACTCTGGCTTTGGCCTTAAACTTTAGCAGACAATCTCAGCTTTCAGGGGACATTGAAAGCTAATCAATAGCCCCTCCAGAATCGGAGAAATCGAGGTTTCAGCCACCCACCCCTGCTTCCAGAAAGGTAGGCCTGAAAAGGGTGGATGGGGGAACATCATTCAGTTGGGCATAACTTTGCAGTGCAAGGCCGTAGAGAAGTGAGGAAGGATTCCTTGGAAAGTGGAGGGTGGGGGCTTCAAGTTCTCTATTAGGCACCTGGCCCTTTGGGGCCCTTGGAAGGGCCAGACTCACTTTAGGTTGTTGAAGGTTTTATGAGAGCTATTGCAAGGTACTAGCGCCCTTGGCTCAATGCAGTGCCCTTCCTGGGGACCCACAATTATGAGACTGGTACAGTTGAACAGGGGGGACTCTGAAGTGTATGCGGTTAAAATTTGGCATCACTGACCCATTTGTAAGCGGAAAAACACCCCTTCAAAATTATCAATCACAGGCGGCATAAAGCCCCAGGAGGCTTATACCTGGATACCCTATATTCATCATCTCATATGTCAGGCCCCCTTAGTCCCCTAGGCTATATAGAGGGGTCATAATTTAAAGGAGAGTCTCAGCTTTTCAGGGTACCACTGGAATTGTAATAGACCCAGGAGAGCAAGAGATATCGACATTCATATTGTCCTATTACGTCCTAAGGCCTTACTGACAAAACTGCACATGCTAGAGGCATTTTCTTGCTCTTATGGGTCCAAGAGTATCCCAGACTCTGGCTTTGGCCTTAACCTTTAGCAGATAATCTCAGCTTTCAGGTGACATTGAAAGCTAATCAATAGCCCCTCTAGAATCGGAGAAATCGAGGTTTCAGCCCTCCCACCCCTGCTTCCAGAAAGGTAGGCCTGAAAAGGGTGGATGGGGAAACATCATTCAGTTGGGCATAACTCTACAGTGCAAGGCCGTAGAGAAGCGAGGAAGGACTCCTTGGAAAGAGGAGGGTGGGGGCTTCAAGTTCTCTATTAGGCACCTGGGCCTTTGGGGCCCTTGGAAGGGCCAGACTCACTTTAATTTGTTGAAGGTTTTATGACAGCTATTGCAAGGTGCTAGCGCCCTTGGCTCAATGCAATGCCCTTCCTGGGGACCCACAATTATGAGACTGGTACAGTTGAACAGGGGGGACTCTGAAGTGTATGCGGTTTAAATTCGGCATCACTGACCCATTTGTAAGCGGAGAAACACCCCTTGAATATTATCAATCACAGGCGGCATAAAGCCCCAGGAGGCTTATACCTGGATACCCTATATTCATCATCTCATATCTCAGGCCCCCTTAGTCCTCCAGGCTTTATAGAGGGGTCATAATTTAAAGGAGAGTCTCAGCTCTTTCAGGGTACCACTGGAATTGTAATAGACCCAGGAGAGCAAGAGATATCGACATTCATATTGTCCTATTACGTCCTAAGGCCTTACCGACAAAACTGCACATGCTAGAGGCATTTTCTTGCTGTTATGGGTCCAAGAGTATCCCAGACTCTGGCTTTGGCCTTAACCTTTAGCAGATAATCTCAGCTTTCAGGGGACATTGAAAGCTAATCAATAGCCCCTCCAGAATCGGAGAAATCGAGGTTTCAGCCCTCCCACCCCTGCTTCCAGAAAGGTAGGCCTGAAAAGGGTGGATGGGGAAACATCATTCAGTTGGGCATAACTCTGCAGTGCAAGGCCGTAGAGAAGCGAGGAAGGACTCCTTGGAAAGAGGAGGGTGGGGGCTTCAAGTTCTCTATTAGGCACCTGGGCCTTTGGGGCCCTTGGAAGGGCCAGACTCACTTTAAGTTATTGAAGGTTTTATGAGAGCTATTGCAAGGTGCTAGCGCCCTTGGCTCAATGCAGTGTCCTTCCTGGGGACCCACAATTATGAGACTGGTACAGTTGAACAGGGGGGACTCTGAAGTGTATGCGGTTTAAATTTGGCATCACTGACCCATTTGTAAGCGGAGAAACACCCCTTCAAAATTATCAATCACAGGCGGCATAAAGCCCCAGGAGGCTGATACCTGGATACCCTATATTCATCATTTCATATCTCAGGCCCCCTTAGTCCCCTAGGCTATATAGAGGGGTCATAATTTAAAGGAGAGTCCCAGCTCTTTCAGGGTACCACTGGAATTGTAATAGACCCAGGAGAGCAAGAGATATCGACATTCATATCGTCCTATTACGTCTTAAGGCCTTACCGACAAAACTGCACATGCTAGAGGCATTTTCTTGCTCTTATGGGTCCAAGAGTATCCCAGACTCTGGCTTTGGCCTTAAACTTTAGCAGACAATCTCAGCTTTCAGGGGACATTGAAAGCTAATCAATAGCCCCTCCAGAATCGGAGAAATCGAGGTTTCAGCCCCCCCACCCCTGCTTCCAGAAAGGTAGGCCTGAAAAGGGTGGATGGGGAAACATCATTCAGTTGGGCATAACTCTGCAGTGCAAGGCCGTAGAGAAGCGAGGAAGGACTCCTTGGAAAGAGGAGGGTGGGGGCTTCAAGTTGTCTATTAGGCACCTGGGCCTTTGGGGCCCTTGGAAGGGCCAGACTCACTTTAAGTTGTTGAAGGTTTTATGAGAGCTATTGCAAGGTGCTAGCGCCCTTGGCTCAATGCACTGTCCTTCCTGGGGACCCACAATTATGAGACTGGTACAGTTGAACAGGGGGGACTCTGAAGTGTATGCGGTTTAAATTTGGCATCACTGACCCATTTGTAAGCGGAGAAACACCCCTTCAAAATTATCAATCACAGGCGGCATAAAGCCCCAGGAGGCTTATACCTGGAAACCCTATATTCATCATCTCATATGTCAGGCCCCCTTAGTCCCCTAGGCTATATAGAGGGGTCATAATTTAAAGGAGAGTCTCAGCTTTTCAGGGTACCACTGGAATTGTAATAGACCCAGAAGAGCAAGAGATATCGACATTCATATCGTCCTATTACGTCCTAAGGCCTTACCGACAAAACTGCACATGCTAGAGGCATTTTCTTGCTCTTGTGGGTCCAAGAGTATCCCAGACTCTGGCTTTGGCCTTAACCTTTAGCAGATAATCTCAGCTTTCAGGGGACATTGAAAGCTAATCAATAGCCCCTCCAGAATCGGAGAAACCGAGGTTTCAGCCCCCCACCCCTGCTTCCAGAAAGGTAGGCCTGAAAAGGGTGGATGGGGGAACATCATTCAGTTGGGCATAACTCTGCAGTGCAAGGCCGTAGAGAAGCGAGGAAGGACTCCTTGGAAAGAGGAGGGTGGGGGCTTCAAGTTCTCTATTAGGCACCTGGGCCTTTGGGGCCCTTGGAAGGGCCAGACTCACTTTAAGTTGTTGAAGGTTTTATGAGAGCTATTGCAAGGTGCTAGCGCCCTTGGCTCAATGCAGTGTCCTTCCTGGGGACCCACAATTATGAGACTGGTACAGTTGAACAGGGGGGACTCTGAAGTGTATGCGGTTTAAATTTGGCATCACTGACCCATTTGTAAGCGGAGAAACACCCCTTCAAAATTATCAATCACAGGCGGCATAAAGCCCCAGGAGGCTGATACCTGGATACCCTATATTCATCATTTCATATCTCAGGCCCCCTTAGTCCCCTAGGCTATATAGAGGGGTCATAATTTAAAGGAGAGTCCCAGCTCTTTCAGGGTACCACTGGAATTGTAATAAACCCAGGAGAGCAAGAGATATCGACATTCATATTGTCCTATTACGTCTTAAGGCCTTACCGACAAAACTGCACATGCTAGAGGCATTTTCTTGCTCTTATGGGTCCAAGAGTATCCCAGACTCTGGCTTTGGCCTTAAACTTTAGCAGACAATCCCATCTTTCAGGGAACATTGAAAGCTAATCAATAGCCCCTCCAGAATCGGAGAAATCGAGGTTTCAGCCCCCCACCCCTGCTTCCAGAAAGGTAGGCCTGAAAAGGGTGGATGGGGGAACATCATTCAGTTGGGCATAACTCTACAGTGCAAGGCCGTAGAGAAGCGAGGAAGGACTCCTTGGAAAGAGGAGGGTGGGGGCTTCAAGTTCTCTATTAGGCACCTGGGCCTTTGGGGCCCTTGGAAGGGCCAGACTCACTTTAAGTTGTTGAAGGTTTTATGAGAGCTATTGCAAGGTGCTAGCGCCCTTGGCTCAATGCAATGCCCTTCCTGGGGACCCACAATTATGAGACTGGTACAGTTGAACAGGGGGGACTCTGAAGTGTATGCGGTTTAAATTCGGCATCACTGACCCATTTGTAAGCGGAGAAACACCCCTTGAATATTATCAATCACAGGCGGCATAAAGCCCCAGGAGGCTTATACCTGGATACCCTATATTCATCATCTCATATCTCAGGCCCCCTTAGTCCTCCAGGCTTTATAGAGGGGTCATAATTTAAAGGAGAGTCTCAGCTCTTTCAGGGTACCACTGGAATTGTAATAAACCCAGGAGAGCAAGAGATATCGACATTCATATCGTCCTATTACGTCTTAAGGCCTTACCGACAAAACTGCACATGCTAGAGGCATTTTCTTGCTGTTATGGGTCCAAGAGTATCCCAGACTCTGGCTTTGGCCTTAAACTTTAGCAGACAATCTCAGCTTTCAGGGGACATTGAAAGCTAATCAATAGCCCCTCCAGAATCGGAGAAATCGAGGTTTCAGCCACCCACCCCTGCTTCCAGAAAGGTAGGCCTGAAAAGGGTGGATGGGGGAACATCATTCAGTTGGGCATAACTTTGCAGTGCAAGGCCGTAGAGAAGTGAGGAAGGATTCCTTGGAAAGTGGAGGGTGGGGGCTTCAAGTTCTCTATTAGGCACCTGGCCCTTTGGGGCCCTTGGAAGGGCCAGACTCACTTTAGGTTGTTGAAGGTTTTATGAGAGCTATTGCAAGGTACTAGCGCCCTTGGCTCAATGCAGTGCCCTTCCTGGGGACCCACAATTATGAGACTGGTACAGTTGAACAGGGGGGACTCTGAAGTGTATGCGGTTAAAATTTGGCATCACTGACCCATTTGTAAGCGGAAAAACACCCCTTCAAAATTATCAATCACAGTCGGCATAAAGCCCCAGGAGGCTTATACCTGGATACCCTATATTCATCATCTCATATGTCAGGCCCCCTTAGTCCCCTAGGCTATATAGAGGGGTCATAATTTAAAGGAGAGTCTCAGCTTTTCAGGGTACCACTGGAATTGTAATAGACCCAGGAGAGCAAGAGATATCGACATTCATATTGTCCTATTACGTCCTAAGGCCTTACCGACAAAACTGCACATGCTAGAGGCATTTTCTTGCTCTTATGGGTCCAAGAGTATCCCAGACTCTGGCTTTGGCCTTAACCTTTAGCAGATAATCTCAGCTTTCAGGTGACATTGAAAGCTAATCAATAGCCCCTCTAGAATCGGAGAAATCGAGGTTTCAGCCCTCCCACCCCTGCTTCCAGAAAGGTAGGCCTGAAAAGGGTGGATGGGGAAACATCATTCAGTTGGGCATAACTCTACAGTGCAAGGCCGTAGAGAAGCGAGGAAGGACTCCTTGGAAAGTGGAGGGTGGGGGCTTCAAGTTCTCTATTAGGCACCTGGGCCTTTGGGGCCCTTGGAAGGGCCAGACTCACTTTAAGTTGTTGAAGGTTTTATGAGAGCTATTGCAAGGTGCTAGCATCCTTGGCTCAATGCAGTGTCCTTCCTGGGGACCCACAATTATGAGACTGGTACAGTTGAACAGGGGGGACTCTGAAGTGTATGCGGTTTAAATTTGGCATCACTGACCCATTTGTAAGCGGAGAAACACCCCTTCAAAATTATCAATCACAGGCGGCATAAAGCCCCAGGAGGCTGATACCTGGATACCCTATATTCATCATTTCATATCTCAGGCCCCCTTAGTCCCCTAGGCTATATAAACTAAGAGAACTGGGTCTCTGTAACAAAACAATATTTAATTATCTAAGAAATTTGAGGAGATTTATTGGTTATAAAACAACAGCCACCAATGTGGCAGCAAATGATCCACCGCTCTTTCAAGCCTGCGTCCATTTTCTCAACGTAACGAATGCAATTTGGAAAAAACTGAGCAAAGGCGTATCAAAGGAAAGGGTCGTCAAAAGGTGAGATCAATAAACATGAATGACATTTAGGTTTTGACTTTATAGTATTCTTGCTACACTAATTTGTGACTTTTCAATTTACTTCATTTTTAATCCACATTTTTCTTATATGATCTGCAGGTTTAACACATTGACGACAGATTCCTTGCAGCCAGAGGACTGCCGCCGGCTACTGGAGGTTGCAAAACCAGAATTTTTGAATTGCATCCATCGTGCTTCTACTGCTAAAACACTAACTGTCAAACATCAGCTCAACATTCTCTACTACCTGGAGGCTTTGCTCATTCTGAAACATCTGCAAAGACCTGGAGTGGTTGCTAATATGACTGTAAGTACTATTGGATGTTGATGACTTAAACTTTAAAATATAAAAGTGGTCTTTAATGTTGATGTTATATCTTCATATTCCTAGGTTGAGGAATGGCACAAGAGGGTTCCTCACAACTTCACATCGGAGGGAACCTCTGAAAAGCTTGTTGTTGTAGGAGTGAAGCATCACAAAACTGCTACACAAGTGGCCACATTCGCACTCACAGAAGAAGAAGAAAGGGTGTGTTATTAGATCAAAGTTACAGATTGAGTTACTATATGGAGAATTCTTGCTGTACTGATTATTAACAGATCTTTATTTTTCCCTAGTGGTTCGACACTTATTACACCAAAGTTCGACCTTCCATGATAAACGAAGATGCACCCGAGGAAACGTTTTTTATATCGACATCGGGATTGAAAATTTACAATGTTTCTGTCTATCTTCGCTGTTTTCATAATCTGTAAGTGCAGTCTGGTAGATAATAGACGTTCGTACAGTACTAATAGTGCAGTTCATGGCAGCAGTAATGTTCTACCTACACTTTACATTGATGATCTTATTATACACAATGTATAAAGTGGTATTACACATCTACATATGTTTAGTTGCACTATATATAACAATACACAATACAACATACTGTCACCAGCTGCTGATCAGAAACCTGCACATTATCTGCCCCAACACATAACACAGCCCTGTACATAGTGACATTAGCACATACCGAGCAGTCCAGTACAGTCCTTGTAACATACTCGGCACATAATCAGTGGATAATTGGCCTCACTGACTGTCCAGCTTGTAGTTATATATATTAGTTTATTATTTGTATTTACTCTGTGTCAGTGTTGCACTCCCTATGTCACTGCCTGCACACCTTTATTTGTTGTAAACACTAATATATCTTTCTATCTAACACTTCTTAGGCATAAGCTGCCAAATGTGACCAGTCAGATGGCTCGGCAGGCCTGTGAGACTTGGACATTAGCTGAGTACTCCGATATTGAGAAGTGTCTCATCTCCAATTATTTGTCACACAGTATTTTGTCTGCAAACAGTCATTACAGGCAGAATACTTTGCATAATATATGTCATGGCTCAATATTGGTGAGAGATATTGGAAAGCGAAGTGACCCAGAGGAGACCAGACCAAGCAGTTCAAGGTGAGTCCCTTCTGTTTCCTGACATCAGTACATTCTCCATGGCTGCACCTTTTATCTCCTGTGTCTAAATCGCGTTTGTTATAATTCACTATTTCTTCCCTCATTTTCACTATACATCTCCGGTTCTGTTTCCAAACAGGGAAGGTCTTCAAGCCTCTGTAGGGACACCGAGGAAAGACGCCTTCCAGAAGCTGCTGGGAGAGTTCCCTGTAACACTCGAGGGACGTGTGCCAAAGTCACGTGACTGCAGACGCATATCACCGTCACATTGGCATTACTGCAGAAAGCAATGGAGAGACTGGCAGCATAAGATCAGAGTAAAGCATGTGATCAGTAAGTATAACTACAGGACATTATCAGATTTGTAGGTGATTAGCTTCAAACAAATGTACATGGTGTTGCACATGTGTGCTTGTCTAACCCATTACAACACGTAATACAAACTAATGTTTAGTTTTTTTTTATTATTCCACAGGAGCCTTTCCTGCAAGGAGACCATCAGTTACCACCTTGACCCAGTACATTCAGGAAAAGAAATGGAAACATAAGGATACTGAGGTCAATCTCCTGGTAGAGGCCTGGAAGCCAAAGTCGATGAAGCACTGGAAAGACTGTAAGGTCCTTGGAGACGATACCCATTTGCAACATTGGAAAGGACTAAAATGTTCCACAGATGCAGAAAGCAGAGTCAGGAGAGTCACAACACGGAGAGTTTTCTTGAAGGGTGAAGTTATCTGTGACTTACATGGGGACAAAATGAGTGGCAGAGAAGGAAGAATAATGAAAACAACTGAAGAGGGCTCTAAGGCCCTTTTTTTTTTACAAAGACCCTAAAGGCAAATCATGGTGCATCAACACAGCATGTTCATGTCACACAGAGCCTCTGTTACACTTCATGCAGAGAAGTCGCAAGAATTTTAATGTTTTCACATCATACTCTAAGAAATTTGGAGTTCTCCTGGTAGCTGCAAAAGACATTCCTGCTAAGCATGAGCTAAAGTATAGTGTTGAATAATAATAGTGGACATTGGCCAGCTGCCCCATTTGTTCTGATTATTTTGCTCTGTTTGCATATGTTTAACATTTTTATTATCTGTTATTGTTAATAATGTATTAAAAAATAAAGAGATTTTCACCCGAACTGACTTATTCTTTGAGCACATAAACTAAAGTAAAGAATCTTGATATCCCGCAGCTTTTCAGATATTGCAGAGAAACATCACGTTTATTAAAGCTGATATAGTTGTTTAACATACCTGAAAAGATCATATCTGTCCCTGATGAATAATATAATAGGTAAAATAATCATGTACGATTGTAAAAAAAATTCTCTCTAAACCATATTTGTGTTTCAGAATATCCTGGGGTGTTGAGACACAAGATGATTGTTGTCAGTTTACACAGGGAGCTGCACCGTTCTATTCTGTGCTATTCTGTCACCCCCCTTCATGGAGAGTTGTTAGGGTGTCCCCGCATAGGCCTGGACCAGGTATGAGTGTCCAGGTGGGTGAGTTTCTAAAGCACCCTGCCAAGCTGTTGGTAAAGGACTTTGTATAATAAAATAGGGATCTGCACCCTTCCATCACTCTGGCTTTTCACAGATATCTGTGCCAGCATGGCACGATCATGTAATAGGTAAATTTTTGATTTTTATACATAAAATCATATCGAAAGAATTTCTTTGGATGTAAAAGAATTCATATCATTGTATGAATTCATATCTTTGTATGAATTCATATATTTGTAAGAATTCATATCTTTGTATGAATTCATATATTTGTAAGAATTCATATCTTTGTATGAATTCATCTTTGTATGTCCTTTACCGACAGCTTGGCATGGTGTTTTAGATATGTTTTTTTAGACATAAAATCATATCGAACGAATTTCTAAGGATGTAAAAGAATGCATATCATTGTATGAATTCATATCTTTGTATGAATTCATATATTTGTAAGAATTCATATCTTTGTATGAATTCATATCTTTGTATGTCCTTTACCGACAGCTTGGCATGGTGTTTTAGATATGTTTTTTATACATAAAATCCTATTGCAACAGGATGTAAAAGAATGCATATCATTGTATGAATTCATATCTTTGTATGAATTCATATATTTGTAAGAATTCATATCTTTGTATGAATTCATATCTTTGTATGTCCTTTACCGACAGCTTGGCATGGTGTTTTAGATATGTTTTTTATACATAAAATCCTATTGCAACAGGATGTAAAAGAATTTATATCATTGTATGAATTCATATCTTTGTATGAATTCATATATTT